>NC_051852.1:76320312-76623342 GCF_905115235.1 Hermetia illucens
AACCGGTTAGTCACCGGAAAATACTTCTGGCCCTCCATGAACAAGGATATCAATTCCTGGGCCAGAGAGTGCATCGCATGCCAGAAGTGTAAAGTCTCCAGGCATGTAAGGAAAGAAGTGGGCTCATTCCCCCGCACTACCAAGCGTTTCCACACCATACACCTCGACATAATAGGGCCTTTGCGAGACTCGCACGGTTACAAGTATTGCCTCACAATCATCGACAGGTTCACGCGGTGGCCTGAGGCAATACCTCTGAAGGACATTACGGCGCAATCTTGTGCCGAAGCCCTCTGCCGAGAGTGGATACCTCGCTTTGGCGTCCCTGCAGTGATCATCACTGACCAGGGAATGCAATTTGAGTCCACCCTTTTCTCCGAGTTAGGCAAACTCCTGGGTTTTAAACGCCAGCGGACTACTGCATACCACCCGCAGTCCAATGGGATGCTAGAACGTTGGCACCGGACGCTGAAAGCCGCCATTATGGCACGCGACGACCCGTCCTGGACTCAAGTCTTGCCTCTCGTCCTACTCGGCCTTCGTACAACCCGCCGAGAGGAATTTGCTGCCAGCCCCGCGGAGCTGGTTTACGGGGAGAACCCAAGACTCCCAAGCGATCCGGTCTTCGACAAGAGATCGGGTCTCACGGAGTCGGGGTTGGTGCGTCTGCTGAGGGACAATCTCCGACGCATCAAAGCGCCACCACCCACTCGACACTCGTCCATACCTGCTTGTTCGCCCAAGGAACTGGACACGTGCACGCACGTGCTGATCAGGACGGATGCCGTCCGGAAGCCGCTGCAGCCTCCATATGAGGGCCCGTACCGCGTTCTCGAGAGGGGAGAACATTTCTTCCAGCTCGAGATCGGTGGTCACAAAAAGGCGGTCTCTTTGTCCAGGCTGAAACCCGTGTGCGCCCCGAAGCAACGTCGTGTCCGCTTTGTGGATTAACGGCGAACGAAGTTCGGGGATCCGTCGCCGAAACCCCCTAGGTTTCGTCTGGGGGCGGAGTGATCTGGCGCGGCAGGATCTGCAGCATTCGAAATTTATTTCGGATGTTGCGGATGCGGACGGGTAGATGGCGCTGAACTCAGAAACTCTCCACTCACTCGTTTTCAGAACGCACCAGGGGAGTGGAGAACCAGCGGTAAAAAAAATGCCGTTGGTTGGGACAGTAAGGACCGCATGGAAATAAGTCGGTCTCTTCTGTTTCCAACCGCGGCGCTATACACTTCGGTTCGCTCGTGACTTAAATTCAAAATAAATAAATACTTAGTACTCATCTTTGGAAGTTAAATATATTGAATTTCAAAACTCAAGTATAAATAAATTCACTAAAAAGTAATACTTAAAAGATATTTATCAAGTGCTGATTTGAATCGAGCAGCGTTTCGATATGATCGACAGCAAGTATTCCAAACGATAACCACGGAAATTAACGGCGGAGACCGTCACTGGCAACAATGGTTATCCACTGTATGGTCGTCGATCACCCGATGATAACGGTCGAACTGTCACAACAAAAGTGAAAAGAATGGATTTCGTTGTCGACAACAGTTGGATTGTTCCATATTCGCCAATTATTTCCAAAACGATCAAGACACATTGCAACGTTGAGTATTGCAATTCAGTAAAGTCCATAAAATGCATTTGCAAATATGTCACGAAAGACAGCGATATGGCGGTTTTTGGCATCCAATCCTCCAATACCAACGATGAAATTGCGCTCTATCAAGTTGGTCGTTATGTGAACTGCAATGAAGCGATTTGGCGTATATTCGAATTCCCTATTCACGAACGTCATCCTATTGTTGTGCATTTGGCGGTGCATCTGGAGAATGGTCAACGAGTATATTTCACGGCTTCGAATGTTGTTCAACGTGCTGAAACACCTCCAGCCACAACATTGACCAGTTTCTTCGTTTGCGCGAACTTTGCTTTACTGGGAGGTGCCACTTTATTACACTTGGAATGCTTCATCGAAGAATTTTGAACGGCGGAAGCAAGGCAGTGCCATTATACATTGATACGGTTCCTGGTTATCCGGATGTGCGTACTACGGGTGCTCTTGGTCGTATGTATACAGTTGATCCAAAGAATGATGAATGCTTCTATTTGCAGTTGTTACTGGTAAATGTGCGTGGGGCAACGTCATTTGAGTGACTACGGTCTGCTAATGGTAGAATATTCCCAATATATCGTGCTGCAAGTGAAGAATTCAATTTACTAGAAAACGATGCCCATTGGGATACGACAATCGTTGAACCCATTATCTCTGCATCTTCAAGTCAGATACCCACATTATTTGCAGTCATCATTTCGACATGCTTTCCATCGAACCCATCTAACCTGTGGCATAAATACAAGGATAATATGTCAGAAGATATTTGACATCAAATAGGTGTCAGTTCCAGAAATCTCGATCTTGGAAATGAATGAGGAGATACATAATCGGGCTTTACTCTTAATCGAAGACATGTGTTACCTTATGTGCGGTAGTTTATTAGTCAGGTTAGGAATGCCAGCGCCAAATCGCGAAATGAATGAGGCATTTAATCGACAGTTGGAACGGGAACGTGCATATGATCACCTAGAATTAGATTTAGTAGTTCAAACGAATGTACCACTGTTGAATCCTCAACAAAAAGAAGTCTATGATACATTAATGAAGGCAATTGATGAGGAAATGGTGGTTTATATTTCCTGGATGCCTCTGGTCAAACTGGCAAGACATTCTTCATGTCAGTAGTTTTAGCGCCTGTTCGTGCGAGATCCAACATTGCGCTTGCGGTTTCTTCTTCTGGATTAGCAGCCACATTGTTAGAAGGATGCCGTACCGTTCATTCAGCATTAAAATTGCCGTTAAATCTTCAAACTATTGAAGAACCAAAATGTAATATTTCAAAAAAATCCGGCGATTTCCGCCAAACACTCCCAGTAATTCCAGGATCAACGGCTGCCGACGAAATAAACACTTGCCTCAAAGCATCATATCTATGCCGCTATGTGAAGAAACTCCAGCTGACAACAAACATGAGAGTTGCATTGCTTAATGATACATCTGCTGAAGATTTCTCTGAGCAATTGCTGATTGTCGGTAATGGTCGAGTACCTGTCGACGAATCGAGCGGATTGACTTTATTTCCTCAGAATTTCTGTAACTTTGTCACATCGAAAGACGAACTTATTAACAAAGTATTCCCAAAAATCATTACTAATTACAAAAATAGTGAATCGTTGAGTTAGCGAGCAATTTTAGTGGCTAAGAATAAAGATGTAGATAACCTTAACTACATATTTCAGAATGATATCATTGGAACAATGCATTCATTCTAATCCATTAACTGTGTAACAAACGAAGATGAAGCCACCAACTATCCAATTGAATTTTTTAACTCCTTGGATGTGCCTGGCTTACCACCGCACAATTTACGCCTAAAGGTTGGCTCCGTAGTAATCATGCTTCGAAACAAAAACCCACCAAAACTTTGCAACGGTACGCGTTTGGTGGTAAGTAAATTGATGAACAATGTACGCGACGATTCTCAAAGGAAAATTCGAAGGTGAGGAAGTTCTCATTCCGAGGATCCCGATGATCCCAACCGATATACCGTTTGAGTTTAAAAGACTTCAAATTCTGATCCGTCTTGCATTCGCCATGACCACTAACAAATCACAAGGTCAATCCTTGAAAGTTTGTGGTCTGAATCTGGAAAATCAATGTTTTTCACATGGTCAATTATATGCGGCATGTTCATGGATCGAAAGACCATCTGCGTTGTTTGTTCTTGATTATAAAACAAAAAATGCCGTGTAACACAAGGTGCTTAACTCAAAAGTACAACCTATTAAAATTGATAAATAAAAAAATTAACTTAATAAAATCAAAAATCTGCTTAGTTTTTGCCTCTCAGGCGGAGCAAAGTTCGCAGGGTCAGCTAGTATTCAACTAAAAAAGGCGTTAGAGAATTATTTGAAGAGACCCGCTGGACGCTGATCCATCGACATATACCATAGCTCGTTCCAGAAAATCAATCAAGAATTTCTCCTATCTATGCTATATACCAGATGAAAAACGTCGCGGGAAGACCAGGAAGTCGTGTAGTATTTGAAAGAAATAAATATGCTGCAGCATTCTGTAGAATTGTATGTGCTTATTGTGTAGAAATAATAAATAATATATGTATATGTTGTGTTTAGATAAATATATTTTTATTTTTCTCAATTGTACGTTATTGTAGTTTCAACAAAACACAGATCCACGGGTACGCCAGGTGTGGGGTCACATAGACGTCAACTATGGGAGCTTTGTTTTCAAGTAAAACTACTTAGATTTCTTGAATTCAGTATTGTAGGCTTACTGATTTGGCAGCTATTGCAGTTCTACGGTTAAATTATCATGTTGACTGCTAGAGAGGATTTGTGGCGGCTTTGGTTTAACTTGATATGAAGGTGTTATCAAATATAGCAAATATTATGAAATGGTAGTTTTAACTGTATTGCGTAGTTAGCAATCGTCAATCTTCTTTCATGTGTGACCTACCCATATTTTCTTGGAGCTTTGATTTTGCTTCGTGTCGGTAGTACGAACATTTCACTGTCGGGAACAGCAGAGTAGACCTTGGACGACCTCTAGAAATACTCCCTGTTTATACTGTTCAAAGTTAGAGAAAATTAACGGAGAACATAACGAACGAAAATCTAAATTACACGTATTTATCTCGCTGTGACTCCCAGAGTGTGAATGTTGTCAACATGGAAACATTTAAGGTCTGGTTTTTGACGTTGAAGTTTTCGAGAAAGCCGAGAGAAAGGATACTGCAGGAGCTGCAAAATGGTTTTCCGAAAAAAACAGTGCAGTCTGGCAGGTTTGTTCCACTGCAGAGCTTTGTCGGCTAAAGTAATTTCATTTTCGTTAGAAGGAGCACTTTATGTTCCTTCTCTTCGTCTTTAACAGATAGTTGCTGATCACTATATTCGAGAAGCTTACTATCGAAAGGCCTGCCTACGATCATAACTACCATAATTATAGTGCGGCACTCGATGTCAAAATCATTCTTCTTTCCGGAAAAATATGCTTCTCAGATCAGCGAAATTATTAATTTCTCTTCACGATCACCTTTAAGCACCCTCTCCTCGATTGGTCTTCGTTGGTTCGTAGCAGACACTTCTCAGTTTGGATTACTGCTTCGCAATCTTAAATATGCGGTTACCACTTATCTTTGCAGGTAGTTAACCCCCAGGTTTTTAACCCTTTTAGTCGTTTTTACGACAAGAGGGGAATATTTTAAAATAATTATTGATCTATAAAGCACAGTGAAGGCACTATCACAGTAGGATATTTAGACCTTTGAACCTGTGACTGCTGTTAACATGTGAAATTTTGTCACACATCTCAGGGATGTCTAAATGTTTCGTTGATTATATATAACTTGTTGGGCCAAACCCTCGTAAGTCTACATTAACAAATTCATCTTTATCTTACAGAGACAGTTGATGGAAGCATATATTCGACAAAAAAGAGCTTCACCAGGCATGGTACAAGCGAGTGATCTTCAAATGCGTCCAATGTCAGGAATGCGAAATGGCAGAGAAGTCCATGCCTATGATGGCCCTATGCAATTTATCAACGCTCAAAACCCAGATCAGATCTCGACGACAATGCGTTCGCCTTCGAGCAATGAAGGTTGGCTAGAAATATTTTAAGGCTTATTTGAAAAAAAAAAATCCCTATAACTTTCAGATGCAATCGAAGAAATCTCTAGTCAAGAAATTGAAGATGAAGAAAGCACCCCCGTCGAAGTTTTGGCATCACCCATTCGTAGTGATTCACAACACGAAACAATATTAGTTAACAGCGCAACAAGTGGGAGAAACGGTTCTCTGCCTGTTACACCAGCAACTGGAGACAGTGGTGCGGGTGATGCATCACGGAATTCGTTGCCACCGTCAAACGATTTTGACGGGGACATTGTAGGCCAAATTGAAAATTTCGTTATGCAACCAGCCCAACAAGGGCTCCTATATAAGTGCCGAATTACACGCGATCGCAAAGGCATGGATCGTGGATTATTTCCGATTTATTATTTGCACCTCGAACGTGATTATGGAAAGAAAATCTTTCTTCTTGGAGGTAGATATGTTTCTAATTAACTCAAGTTTAACATTTTCACTCGGCACTATATGTGTGTATATATCGTTTTATTTATTCGCACAAACATATATCGTTCCAGGAAGAAAAAGGAAAAAGAGTAAAACATCAAATTATATAATAAGTTGTGATCCAACTGACTTATCCAGACAAGCTGATGGGTTTGTTGGCAAACTTCGCTCAAATGTTCTTGGTACAAGTTTTACAGTTTATGACAATGGCGACAAAGATAAAGCGGAGAACCCAAGACTCGACCTGGCAGCTGTAATTTATGTAAGTTGAATCAGAAATTATTTAGCCTCAATTGTGTGGTACTTTATATTCCTTCACCTGTTTGGAATAGATTGATTATCAACCAAATTCAGTATTTCTATCGGTCTAGATTGTGAACAAATTCTTACAGATCAAAACAAAAAGTTCTATTGGTGGTGGCTTCGCATTGCACGTCACAGCTCGTTATAGTATATATGAATTTGATTAACCCGTGGAAAAGATTATTTGAATTTTATAATCGTAGATAGGGTAAGCACTGTTCCTGGATTGTTCTTTCAGAACAAGGTAGGCGAAAATTTCACCTTTGTCGATATTAATTGTGCCTTTTAGAATTTCATAATGGAGACATATGTCATATGTCAGTCAGTTCGTTCCATGCTTATATTTCACCAAATTCCAGAAAGTTTTAATTACCCTGGGAATACTGACTCTTGTAGCAATATAGCGCATAATGCGCGATTTTGCTGTTCTCTAACATAAACAAGTTAGAATACCGGAAGCTCGACGCTTCGGGTATAAAGGCTTTGTGTTCATCTTGTGTGGGAAATTTCCTATGCACGTTTTCCCATTCGTACATACCTCAAAATTCTAAATAATCCTCGATATGTCTCCAAGTTCCAACTTCGCCGTTCATATAAGCTCACTTTATATGATGACGACGTCGTACTCATCTTATAGTGCGGTAAATTCATGTGAAATACATAATTTTGAACTCCTAGAACATTGTTAATAATAGTGCGATTTTTTTTTCAAACTTTCTAAAATTGTGTGTTATATTATTGCTTATAACCGTACCAAATTTCGTACTTCTAGGAAGAACTTAAAGGGGGTTTCCATGGTAAATTTCCAAAATATGGTAATATGCTATTATTAACTTTATTTGAGCAGATATAGGGATGAGATGTATTTCGAAGCCTAGATTTCGTATGGATGCATCATTATGCTTTTTTTTTCAGATTTTTTTTTGTTTTTTTTTGGTTGGAGGGTTCTGAGAACGAGACATGCGACACTTTTTGGGGTACACATTTCGAACCCTCATTCCCCTATGTTCCATCCGGTATCCAAAGAATCATCAGTTTCGAAGAAATTTAACTGAGCCCTTTCGTTTGATACCTCACACGATCATATTCTGTGAAAAAAAATTCCACCCCCCTTTCACATATATAGAGAGCCCCGCTCAAACTCAACATAAAATGGCGCCACTTACTATATGCAAAGGGATTCAAAGACCACATTTCGTCACCAAATTTCGTGACAATTGATTCAGCCGTTTCCAAGTCAATCGGGTGTGACAGGAAGACAAACATCGAATCGATTCTAATAAGGTTTTATTTCACACAAAACCTTAAAAAGGATAGTGTCCCTCCATTAGAATGAGTTTAAGTTTGAAAAATCGTAGTTGCCTTAAAATACCAACCAAAAAGAATCCTTCATCTGTATTCATTATCTGGCGTGAGTTTAATATTTCTTTTCTGAGGCAAGATCGATGGAAATCAATTCCTAAAAAAAATTACAAATACCCTTGGCGAAGAGTAACCTTTCCATGCGAACATGTCAGCAAATGGGGTGCTCATCTAAATATCAATGAAATGTGTCTCGGAAATCAATGGGACCAATTGGAGTGTATCTGTATACTCTGCACAGATGGGATTGCGAGAAACTAGTAACTACTATCAAAGTAACGTATGACGGCACAAAATCAGAAGTATTTTTCTTCAATTTGTATTGCTAGAGAGTTTCTGCCAATTGTGGCTAAATCTGCCTTTATTATTCTGTCCAAAATCAAGAAATTGCGAACATCAAGTTTAGGCTGTATCACACAAACTTTCTATTCGGGATACTTTTTATGGGCGACACGACGAAAGTGATTGTCAACTAAGAGGTTAAAGTTATCTATAAAAACAGAAATATTGGCAAACCTACGTGGGTGCGGCACCTAAATACAGTTCCACCTACTGAAGTACGTGATTACGAAATTTCCTGATTATTTCAGCCCTTTGACGCCACTTACAAAAGTTACACGTGTCTAATAGTACGGCGCAATTGGGTTTTGCACTGAAAGTGAGCAAAATTTCATATAAAGAATCCAGAAGAAGAATAGATGTCGACGAAATTCATTACCAGCTGCTGCGATCGAGAAATGAATGATTCACAATAGATCAATCAAAACATTAGATGCCTCAAACTGCCTCGAGTCTTAGTGAAGCTCGGTCTCCGCGGTACCTTGCCCAGCCACGGAATCGCAGGCCTATCATTTAATGAGATGCTCTCTAAATTCTAGTTGCTGCTAAATTCTTAAAGAAAGAGCGAAGAGCATTTGAAGATTCCTTAAATGAAATTCAGTTCATTTCTAAATATTTTTTAAGGATCTTAGTGATAGAAGCTTGTATATTTAAAATCAACACCAAAAAGTATATTTTAAAATTGAAAAATATAAGATATAGTTTCTCGAAATCATCTGCTCTGAAAATGTTAATATCTGAAACAGGTTCTCATTAAATTACTTTTCTTTATACCCGTCTCTACTTTGTGACACTCTTTAAAAAGTTATTTACACAGTCTGTTTAGCTAATATTGTTTACTCTTCTATTCGTATCTAAGTTTTACACACTCCTTGAGAGTTTTATAATATTCTCAGTTACAGTTTTTGAGTATGATGTACTTAGACTCAAAAGTGCCAGTATATTACATGTTACGATTTTGGTTGGGGACTAGGTTTGTTAGTATTTATTTTCAGCTCAAATCTGCTCGCCTCCTATTTTCATTTGGCCAGGGTCCATGACTCTATGAGCGAGCAAGCAGATATCATCCGCGTAGTCGAAATATTTTAGGAAGATATCCTAGTTCACTGAAGTCCTCCACGTCTTCCGATCAAGCAAGATCCTCACGGATAATGATAAGAAATAATATTTCCAACAGAAAGCTAATCTTCGGACTCTCCTTTGAACTTCAAATTCCTCGGAGATTCCTATGTCGCTTTAATAATAGCTTTTAACTTCGAATTTCCTACATGTACAAGCCACCCCGTGTTGAGATTGTCGAAACGTTTCGATCAAGCTTTCGAGGTGGCTTTGATGGATCCCCGTATTATTTTTATGACAGTACAAAGTACGCAAATACCCGTCTAAATGTCATACTCACTTCTTCGGGCTCATAAAGATCCCTCCCATTTATTTCTTGGGAAGATCCCAGTAGTAATAGTTTTACATAAATGGAACAAGCGAATTGGCAGAAACTGCAGAAGCTGCAAAGACCAATTCCGCGGGGACGACCGTCATGGCCATCGACCTTACTCTACACGAGGGAATTGTCGCATACCGGATGGTATAGCTATAATTCCTGTTGATGAAGAGCAGGTAAAGCGCATAGGGAGTCAAGATCAATACCAATCCCAACGATCAATAATATTTTCAATTCCTCATGTTAATCGATCCCTTTCACGGTTCCGCAGTTAGCAACCGATTATGAATGATAATGATCTAAAAGACAGCCCCCAAATCTACTGCCGATCGCAATATGATCAATATGATTGCTCGTACTCTGTCGGTCAGTTGAAACCTACCTAACCTTGTGGGATGCTCTGTCAAAAAATATGCAAAAGTTCGCAAACCTTTTACCGTTATTGTTGCTGTTACTATGATCGTGTTTCCCGATCATTGTATGTAATCGCTCAATTTAATTGGTTCAACTTTCATGGAAAATGAAATAGCTTTATTTGTCTAACCAACAGGACGATTTCAGTAAAATATATTTTTATGCATAGCGGAATCAACTGCGTGCAAAATTTTTCGACACCCCATTCTTTTATTGAAATAATAAAATGTTCATCTTTGTTGACCAGATGGGTGTAATGCTAACATCTGAAAAATCATATATTCTGATATTTCTCTATAATTTTTTCAAACGAAAGTGTTTTTAAGGTTTTGTGTAAAACAAAACCTTATTAAAATTGATTCACTGTCTGCCACACCCGATTTATTCGGAATCGGGTAAGGCTGTTGTCACGAAATTTGGTGAGAACACAAAAAATAAGACTGCCTAAATACTAACCGAGACCTTTTATTTGATACTCCATTACACTACCCTTTCGGATGTATAAGGACCCCCCTTCAATTCGACGTAGATAGATGCAATTCACTGTATGCGTGAGCGTTTAGAGTTCCCACCTTTCCACCGAATGTCATTCACTGTAACCGTCCCCGACATGTCCGGACAGCTGAGTTGTTAGAGCACAAGGCTGTCGTACGGAAGGTCGCGGTTGAAATCTCACTGGTGGCAGTGGAATTTGTATCGAGATTTGCATGATATATGAGGATGACGCTTCAATCAATTATGTGAGTTTGCGGTATTTCTCCTAACAACTTGAAAATATTGCAAAGAAATTGTTTTTTAAAAGGGCTTCTTTTAGGAATGAACATAAACATCTTTTGAAATTAATATTAATTTTGAGGTGAAAAAAATAAAGCGATTTATGCAATTAATTCAGTATGTTGACATTTTCCACAAATGGGTAAATCTTCAGCAGAGCTTTCCCAAAGCATAACACAATTGGTAAGAAAAGGTCTTACTTATAGGTAGACTGCGACAATATTGCATGCAACAGTGTGAAGATTTACATGCCTTTCCGAAACGACGAAATGACAAATTGTCCAACAATTAACACTTGCAGTCCGCACTAATGTTGAAGATCTAAATACAATCGTTCGGAAAGATGACAAAGTATTTGTGTTAACTGGAGGTTTTAGGAGAAAGCGAATTCAAAGAATGTCTAAAAATGGAAAAATCACTTACAATGAAACATAAACACGTCGGAATACCGGAAGCTCGCGCTTCGAGCATAAAGGTTTTGTGTTCATCTTATGTGAGAAACTTCAATGCACATTTTTCTATTCCTATATAGCTACAAATCCAACATAATCCTTCATATGTTTACAAACTACAAGACATACGTACATATTACCGCCATAGATATTATTCTCACCCTAAACAAACAAACTGCTTATTTCCGAACACTGTACATATATATGCACGTATATGAATTGATCGTACCCATATCTCCGATTTACTACGTGCACAAAAGCATACATATGTACATATATAGTACGCATATTAAATACGGCTGGTTTAATGTACAAATATATCTATTTGAATTGGACATTATCCGCAAACTTCATTAGCACGCATATACTACATACCTACATGCACACACGTCTGTTTGGAGTAATTGATATTCATATACAGATGACTAAAAACAACTAAAACAAAATAATTCTTTGAGACCTCATTCATACGAACTCCCTTCCGTGTGGTATTGGCGAATTGATATGTGATGTTGGTGTTATACAGGTTTCAGAACGCACGAAATTCACAGAAATGGCAAAGTTTCACCCTCTATAACTTTGTTAATAATAGTTGGATTTTCTTCAAAATTGACCAAGTTGTGCATTATGTTATCCCTTATCCCCATACTGAATTTTTATTTCTGGGATGAACATAAGGGGGGTTGCCGGGTAAATTTCTAAAATGTCGAAATATGCTATTATTTATTTGTGCAGATAGCGGAACCGGATGTATTTTGAGGCCTAGGTTTCGTAGAGATACACGACTGTGATTTTTTTCAGATTTTTCGGTTGGATAGGTTCTGAGAACGAGATCTGTTATACTTTTTTGCACACCCGATATCAAATATGAAACCAGTTTCTGAAAGCACTAATTAAGCCCTTTCATTTGATACCTCACAGGCCCACATATTATGAAAAAAAATTTGCACCGTCTATTCACATGTATGGGGAGCCTCTCCTTAAACCTAACACAAAATGGCGTCACTTGCTGGATGCCTTCAGTCACTCACGATTCTCGTCCTTTCCTTCCATTTCCTTCCTTTAGCAGTTCATTCTGTATTTCTACAATTGTGGAGAAAACCAGAAGCCAGCTCGCCTTTGACTTGAGCATCTCCGCAACTATATTCTCCGGGCTCACGTTCCTTCCTAGCGCTTGGTTCAGTCTCCTTCTTTCCATTGCGAACCTTAGGCAGTAAAACCTCGCCACAATATAGACTATGATCATGCCGGCCATCATCAGTGCTGCCTCAGCTGGTAAACCGAATTCACTTGCTTCCATCTTTGAGAGTTTGCGAGCGCCTCCGCCCACACAGGTGGCATGTAGAGCAGAATGAATCGCAGCATTCCGGATAAAATCAATCTTAATACCGACCTGCAACAACATTCTTGCAAGTACCGTGACTGCGCCAGCTAGCTTTCGACATAAATACTCTAGGTGTCCCCTAAAGCTCAGTTTGGCATAAATTATTATCCCCAGGTACTTGATAGTTTTTCCTACGGTTCGCCAGGGTCAATCCAGCCTTTTTCAGCTAGGCTTTTACCGCTCTCACCATCTTCGTTGTGCAAACCTCCACATCCTCTGTGTGTTTTGTTGCAACAACTACGGCCAGGTCATCGGGAAACTCTACAATCGTAGTCTCCTCTGGGACGGGAAGCATAAGCACATCAATATACATGACATTCCGCAGCAAGGGACCCTGTGGTACCACTGCTTGGACGATATACTCCTTGGGACCTTCATTCGTGCTGTACAAGAGGCTTCTCTTTTAGAGGTAACTCTTAGCCAGATATGCCACATATCCAGGAACATTTAAACCGTTTTAATTCGGCCCCAGTTGGCGCAATTGAATGCGTTTTTCACATACAGTGCTACCATGACGCAGCAACCACTAGAATTCAGTGCGTCTTTTGCCAGGCTCACCACCATGCTAATTGCATCCACCGTAGAGTGGGTAAACCCATACTAGTGCTGTCACAGGCCATTAATGGGTTCAAGTCTGTTATATATAACTCCCTCCATCATCTTCCCCATTCTATCCAACGGATAGATTGAACGAAATAATGTTGGATTTTCAGGTAACTTACTGGGTTTTGGAAGCAACACCAACTTTTTCTTCTTTCACTGGGCGCTCTTCCGGTGTAACACAACATAAGGCACTTTATGTTGCCGTTGTAAAATGGAATTCAAGGGGGAAGAACTTCCAGACAGCAGAAGACTATTTATTACATTGAATTCAATTACATAGTAACATTGATGTTTAAATGCAAATATACATTTTTTTCGTTTTGTGTGTATCTATTTCTAACGAAAAAAACAAAAAATTAAAATTCAAACATAAGAAGACAAAAATTTCTGTTTTATAAATAAATTGTTAAATATTTTCAGTAATAACTAAAACAAACTTTTTGGTATAAGCATAGGCTAGTAAGTTAAAGAATATCTGTTGATAGCTTGGCTTTATATTGGGCTCAAAACATTGATGCGTAAGCTTTAAATTGTAAATGAATTTTTAAAGCAAAAAAAAATGGGAAAATTGAATTTTCTCAGCTACTTATAATATTAACTGAGTATCCTACTTTTTATAATCTCTATTCTTCTTTTCGACAATCTTTAATATCTTTACCAATATATTTTCCGGGAATCTGGCCCAGTGTATACGCAGTAGTTATTCCTATTTACATTGTATCTTGAAATTACTTAGATTTCCTCACTTTTTGATAATATTTAGTTTTGGAAATCTTGCTGGAAAATTGAGAAATTAAAAACGAAAAAATATGGTGGTCCGTGCATATCAGCCTCAAAATACTCTTCTTAGATCATACTCTCCGATATTTGCTCAAATAAATTATAAATTAAATATAAATAATTAATATTTGTATATTATTACATTCTGGGTATTTATTGCGAACTCCCTTAAGTTCATGCTAGCTCCGTAAAAGCACGATAATATAGGTTTTAATATGAAATATCATACCGGTTAGTTTGATGGAAACTCTACTATTATTGACAAAATTATAATATTTTAAAGCTGCTTAATTGGCGCCAAATTCCCGTCCCTAAGAGGTAAAATGGATTACCACATTGAATTGAATGTCGGGTATATATACTAGGAGTTATGTATAACCATCGTGAATCGAAATATTCTTACAGAAAAAAAATCCACAAAACCTTTCATACCCGAAACTACTCAGGAAAATGTAATATGGTGCGATCATCTCAAATACATATACCAATTGGGCTGAAAAGTGCATGGGCTAACACACAGATGGCGCAACTAACATGAAATCTAGGGCAGCACCTACTTACCGCTAGTTCGTGCTCGTGAAGGTAGAGAACCAACATTCAGCTGGAGTCTTCCTTTCGCCGTGTGCTGAACCACGCAAGGAAGCAGAGTGGCATTATTTAAAATTTACTTAGAAAATAAACATCTACTTTCCATAGTTGAAGTCTTCCTTTCGCCGCGAACTGAACCTCCCTAACCTCCAAAAGACACTTGAATAAATTAGACGATTGTCGGACTATTAGTTTGTGTGATAGAGCATTTTAAGTGAAGTAACTTTTGTTAGTTTAAAGAACATGGATAAAAAGGAATTTCGTGTGTCAATAAAGCATTGTTTTTTTGTCGAAAAACAATACTGTTGACGCCAAGGCCTGGCTTGATAAACACTATTCGCTCCAAAGAGGCTGTTACCGAAGCCCACAAACCAATTTTGGATGACGGTAAAGTGAAGTTAATCGAAGGTATCTGAAGGTATCAAAGAAACGTGTTGGACATATCGTGCATGAATGTTTGGGTATGCTCTGTTGAAAGTGGATCCCGAGCGAGCTCACAATCAACCAAATACAACAACCAGTTGAGACGATTCTGAGTAGTATTTGAAGTTCTTCCTCCATAAAAAACTCGAATTTATGGGTCGATATGTGACAATGAACGAAATATGGTTCCATTATTTCACACCAGAATCAAAACCATCGTCGTCTGAATGGACTGCACGTTATGAACCGACTCCAAATCGTGCAAAAACGCAACAGTCGGCTGACAATGCTATGACATCAATCATCGACAGCGTTTGAAAAATGAAATCGCTATACAGTCTGTTACATAAGAGCGTAGTCACTGTTAAATAATAACAACAATTGATTTTTCGAAAATTCGCAAATTTATTGATAATTTGGTCGTCAATACTCAATGAAAATACCTCAGTAGCAAGTCCAATCTCCTGCATTGTCAATTATGGCCTGGCATCATCGGGGCATACTTTCCAGTTGATCAAAATTACATGGCTTGCGTCTGCGAAGCTGCATTTTCATCAGAGCCCACACATTTTGTATGGGATTTGCATCCGGCGACTGAGATGGTCAATCTAAAGTGACAACTCCGTTTTGCGCCTTCCACTCGCTACACGCTCGACTCCGATGTTTCGGATCGTTGTCCTCTTGAAGGATCCAGCTTTCATTTTTCTTGATATACCATTGCTTAGCAGATCGTAACAAAGCCTTTTGATACATTTTATTCATTTTTTTCGGCATTTAAATTCTCGGTAAATAAGAACAAAGTACCGAAACCTTTGTTTGAGAAGTACCCCCAAACATGGACCTTGCAGGGGTGTTTAACAGTCCGTTGAAGCATCCTACTGGTGGAGGTTGCCCAGGCGTGTTTGATGCTCGGAAATGCCCAGAAGGAAGATTCATCAGAAAAAATTACGTTGCTCCAATCGCGGTCCAAGTTTTCCTTCGCCCATTCCACTCGTTTTTCAACGTGTTTTGCCCTAAACATTGGTTTTTCCAAAGTACTGCGATATTTCAGTTTATTGGCAAGCAAGTGCCTGCGAATTGTTCCGTAAGATATGTCAACACCTTTTGCTTTCAATTTCACACCAGCTCCACGTAAAGTCAAAG
Organism: Hermetia illucens; assembly: GCF_905115235.1. NCBI lineage: Eukaryota > Metazoa > Arthropoda > Insecta > Diptera > Stratiomyidae > Hermetia > Hermetia illucens. The sequence continues at coordinate 76,336,478 of NC_051852.1, forward strand.
TTGGATCTTTCGAGAACAATGCGAGAATCTTTTTTTCGTCTTTTTTTGAGACTTTGCTTGCACTTCCGCGATCAGGTAAATCATCAACGTTACCGACCTTTTTATAGCGATTTATCCACTTACTAACAAACTGCTTCGACTTTCCCATATATTTCGCAGCAGCAGTTTGCGTTAATTTGGGTCCTTTTTCATGCAAACATAGAAAAATTGCCTCAAAGCGAGATGCGTAAACAGCACTCATTTCGAAAAACCACTCAATTGAAGATTAAATTTGACAGAGAGCTGACTTTTTACAAAAAGCATGAAGGACTGAGGTGCCCTCTATGTCATAGAAAAAGAAACAAGACGCTCTGATTTTTTATCTACGTGTAACAGTGACCACGCTCTTATGTAACAAACTGTAAAACGGCCTCATTTGAAAAAAAAGAAAATGCTGTTTCAACAAGACAATGCGCCGTATCACAAATCAATGAAAACGATGGCAACCTTACACGAATCGAGCTTTTATGGTTTTGTGTAAAACAAAACGTTATTAAAATCGGTTTACTGTCTGTCTGTCTGTCACAAGCATTTTTCTCGGAGACGGTTATAGCGATTTAGACCAACTTTGGTGGAAAGGTATGAACTGTGAACGCTCGCGCATACAGTGAGTGTCACGTGGGATATCAAACTAAAGGTCGCAAATAGTACTTTCCGAAGCCGCTCTTAATTGGACATTTGTTGGAAAGCTGGGGAGTGCGGGGGGGGGGGGGGGCAGTTGTCGAAAGTGATCAGGTTTTTAACGGACCCATTCTCAGAAACTATCCAACCAAAAAAATCGAAAGGCTGCCACTATTGGTGCCTAGGCTCCGAAATACTCTCCATATCGATTATTATAGATCAAAGTTGTCATTTCTTTGCAAATTCAAGACATTGAATATCAATATCACCCGAAAGTGGATACTCTCACATAATATATGCATATATTAAGTACTAGGTACCAGTGGGACACATGCACACGCAAATGTTTTATAAAAGAAATACACAAAACCTTTCATGCCTGAAGCGTTCAACTTTCGGTCTCCTGACTTTTTTTGCATTGAAATGTTAGTATTCGCCTGGATCGCGAATATTAGCGCCTCAATGATTTCATGTTGTACGTATGCATGAAGGAGTCGGACTTAATATAAGAAAGTCAAAGGGCGTTGCAGATGTAGACAAAAAAGTATGTATGAGTACATAAACTCGAAAGATATTTCCAAGTCTAAAGAATTGTTTTGCAAAGAGAAAGCACTTGACAGCAAAGAAGAAATTTTCTTCTGTGCTTATATATGTATCAGGTATCAGATAAACCGTGAGAGGCTGTTTTGCAATTCGTACACATTTACATATCTACAAGCTGTCGGCTGCAAGCCGAAATTATGATTTGAGATGCGCACAAATATATGTATACACTGTGAGCTGGACTACTCCCCATTTACAAACTTAAATTTTATATATGCGTATTTCATAAGTAGCAGTTGTTTATATGCACGTACGGTGTGAGGCAATTGCCAACCAACTGTTTGCTTCAAACACAGACATCTGTCTGCCTGTTGTCTGCGAAACACAAGCACAGACGAAGTCTTTGCTTACAAGTGATTTCTCTCCAAAAAACAATTATAGGAAGGCTAGGAAATATCTTTCAAGTTTATATGTACGAGGATTTTCCCAGAAGTACCCGGTCTCAAAAAGAGAACACAAATATTTTGGAAAAAAATGTATTTATTTCTCAACATAATTTTGTTTCAGCTTTTTATACTTTTTCCGGCGATGTTAATATGTTTGATACCCTTTTTATAATAAGAATTGACTTGCTCCTCAAAATAGACATCACTTCTTCATCGTTGGAAAATCTTTGACCCTGGACCATTTTTTCGAGTTTGGAAGCAGAAAATAATCCGAGGGGCTAAATCTAACAAACAGGACAATAATGTAGCAACTCAAATTTTTATCCATTAATTTTGACCATTGCAATAAGGGATTTATGAGCTAGTGCATTGCCTTAATGAAACAACACTTTCCTCTTATCCAAATGTGGCCGTTTTTGCTTCATTTCTTTACTCAACTTTGCAATAATTTCGCTTAATATTCGCCATTGATTATTTTTCCTTTCTCAAGATAGTCCATGACATATATCCCACGCACATTCCGAAAAAAACGACGCCATGATTTTTCCTGCAGATAAAACGGTCTTCGCTTTCTTTGGAGCCGGTTCTCCCTTTTGAGTCCATTGTTTTGATTGTTTTTAGGGTAGACAGTAAACCTTATTAAAATCGGTTTACTGTCTGTCTGTCTGTCTGTCCGTCACACGCATTTTTCTCGGAGACGGTTATAGCGATTGACACCAAATTTGGTAGAAAGGTTGGAACTGCGAGCGCTCATGCATATAGTGAGTTACATCCTTTTACGATGAATTTAAGGGGGGTCCCCATACATGCAAAAGGAGGTTGTAAATTTTTCTTTCATCAAATATAGTCATGTGGGGTATCAAATTATAGGTCTAGTACTTTTCGAAGCCGGTCTTAGTTTTGACTTTTGTTGAAAAGGTGGGGAGTACGGGGGATTGAAAGTGGTCATTTTTTTAACGCACCCATTCTCAGGAACTATAATACCAAACCAAAAAATCTGAAAAAAATCAGGGGGCTGCCACTATATGGTGCCTAGGCTCCGAAATACCCTCCATATGGATACCTGTTCAAATAAAGTTAATAATAGTATATTACTATAATTTTTAGTAATTGACAGGAAAACCCACTTTAAGTTCACCCTAGAATCACAAAGTTTTGCAACAATGTAGGCTACAGTATGGAGCATGATCCTGCTAAATTTAGCGAAAATCGCACTATTACTAACAAGGTTATACTAGGTCAAAACTGTCGCTCCACTACAAATTCAAGACTATGAATGTCAATATCACTAGAAAGTGGATATTTTCACAGGATATATGCATATTTTACGTGCTACATGCTAATGGGACAAATGCACACTCAAATCTCTTTATACAAGAAATACACAAAACCTTTCCTACCTGAAGCGTCTCGCTTCCAGTTTCCCGACTTGTTTTGTCTTGTTTGTGGAATGGTGCATCATGTTATGAAACGGCGCAAAAATTCCTTTGTTCCTGTGACACTTAGCTAAACACTCAGTCGACAACATCTTCACGACGTTGTTTTGGCTCGAGTGTGAGCAAATGTGGCAGCCATTCTCCGCACAGCTTTTCGCATTTCCAAATTTTCAGTCTTATACGATGCACCGCACTTTTTGAAATGCCTACTATGTCTGCTAACTCGCACACTTTCAATCGCCACCATTTCGTATTCGTATTTACGAATGCAGATATGCCCAACACTACACTGTAGCCAATGATGGCACATCCTGCGGTTGCCATAAGGATGGGTCCGACAATCGATACACGCTTAATACGTCAGGCTTTCCAGAGTGTAATGACAGAGTGCAACAAAAGAGAGGAGATGCCCTCAAGGGTTCCAGTGAATTCTTAATTGCCAACTCAAAGAAGTAACATCCTTTTCAATGGAGTGAAGATGTATTAGGTTAATAATAATGGAAGGTCGCCCTTCAAATCTCACTGGTGGTAGAGGACTCGACTCAGCTGTGAATGAGTATCAAATTCAAATCAAGGTAATAACCACAGACGAGCGCAATGCCGACCCCATTCCTTCTTAGCGTACGATAACGGTCTGAATGAAAGGCTCTAACATGCTTCAGCGCCTAGATCCAATTGGATTGTTGCGCCAACGATTATTGTTATAATAGATCCAGAAATCCGATCTGGATTTTCAGGGGTCGTTAGTACCATATGATAGTCTTGAAGTTTATATAATTTATTTTCTTATAATTTTCCAGGACACAAATATTCTAGGCTTTAAAGGTCCTAGAAATATGACAGTGATACTACCTGGAATGACGGAAAATGATGAAAGGGTAAAAATAAGCTCAGCTGGCCCTCGACAGCAAGGATTATTAGAAAGTTGGAAATCTAAGGTAAAAATCAGAGTAGTGAAGTAGAATTTCAATGAACATTCGAATTTCTTTCCAGAATTTCGACAATATTGTTGAATTGCACAATAAAACGCCAGTCTGGAATGATGATACCCAGTCTTATGTGTTGAACTTTCACGGTCGAGTTACACAAGCTTCAGTGAAAAATTTTCAACTGGTCCACGATTCCGATCCGGAATACATTGTCATGCAATTCGGACGAACTTCAGAAGATGTGTTTACCATGGATTACAGATATCCGTTATGTGCTTTGCAAGCTTTTGCCATAGCGCTTAGTAGCTTCGACGGGAAGATAGCATGCGAATGAGATGTTGATAATCTATAATCCTCCTGAAAAACAAGTGCAACCCCACTCAAATATCGATTCGTACAACTGTAAATCGTGTATTTACCTTGATAGTTTTAATATAATTATTTTAGTGTATGTGTCGAGATTTAGTTTTTATATTATGCAAATAATTTATTGGTAGATAAGTTGATATCATTGAGTCACTCTCAATAGTTTTTCTTCTTTTGAGCTAATTTCACTGTGCGTATGGCAGTAGAGCTAACGAAAATTATGAAATTCCAAAGTGAGCCACTGCTAGAACCCTTTCGACGGGAAACTCGAAATAAGGTGCTAAACTATGTACAAATGATCTAAGAGTCAAAACTACACCAGATAAAATGACAACCGACAAAAGTTCCTTTCGCATTCCTCCATCAAGTTCCCTTCACAGCAATCTAGACTCTTTGACCAAACATACTTTCTCAATATACTGGTATTCTATCTACGCATGCGCTAGGAGTGAAGTATCTAAAGCTCAATAAATTTAATGATCTCTATTTTTGCCTAAATTAAAGCGTTTAGTCAAACAATAAATTTATTATTCAAGTGCTCACAGCAATTAGTTTAAAGGCACTAGAACCAACTTTGGGAAACTTTTTTACGCGTACGACTTACAGAAACATTCTAAAAAAGATTCTCATCAGCTTAATCGATCAAAAAGCACAAATCCTTGATTCAAACTTTACAAATAATGTTTAAGTAGGCATTTTTGGAAATTACCATATAGTTACATTTGGTGCTGTAAAAACCCTCGTTTTATATGGAATAAAGAAGCAAACCTTAATACAATATAAATCTAACTTAAAATGCTAAAATTTATTTTTCTATTTTCTGGCTTAACTGAACTATCCTATCTCATAATTATTTTTATAGCCATTACCCATTTGACCGCAGTATCTATTTCTAATTTTACAATTTCGATATGAAAGCCTCTATAAGCTTAGAGGAATGTCCCTCGGTTTTGACAAACAAAAGTCGACTCAAATGAGACTTCATTGCCCATGAGCTATCTGCGCGATCGCCTACACCGCATACTAGTCTAGAAATTGCTACCAAGTATTTTAATTTCGATCTAGTTTACGACATAAAAATGTACTTACTAAGATGACTGACATGTTTTAAGCAAATTTTCGAAGCACACCGTTAATTTTCGCATTTTAAAGTTGTCACACGCTTTTTGAATTTTTTGCATTCGATTGTGATTGTAGAATTGATAGGAATTGATAGAAGAAAGGAAAATATATTATTTTCATGTACAATTATTAAATAACGTATATATGATTAATTGAATTATTTTCACATTGAATTTGAAAAGAATAAATATTTAAATCAAAAGTAATGTGTTTTGTTGCTTGACAGACGTTACTTTTAGGAAATAGAGAAGAGATTGCAGCACCTGATCATTAAATGAAATGGATTTGTGGATCAAACATTTCAAGGGTGATACAGGCTATCAAAATTCGAATTCTTCTTCTTCAATCTTTTTCCCATTCAGAAGCGAAGTCGGCTAGTCTTTAATAGATTGCCCCATTTAGCTCGCTCAAAGGAATGGTCTGAATGGCGCCGCGAAGCTCTCAAATCTCCATTCAAGTTCAATGTTCAGATCAATCTTGGTATATGAATACTCATCAGCGCGAATTACATGTCCATGCCACCGAAGAAGCATATCTAATTTCAGTACCATCAATGCAACCTCATATGGGTGGCAGATGTCTTCATTTAAGATTTAATCGTAGCTTGTTATGCCACTAGTCCAAAGCATCATTTTTGTCTCCACTACCGGGAGGCGCCGGTCAGCATTCAGAAGAAAGGAAGGCGCCAGGGCGAACGACACTGCGGTAAATTTTTAATTTGAGACATTCGTTGATGTTTCGATTACAAAATACACTACTTCATCCAAGTTGCGCCGCTGCTTAAAGCAGTTCACCATTGGCTAATAACATTGAGCCGAGATATTTAGATTACTCAGTTCTGGGCATGTCACTGCCACTGGCAGTGATAGTGCCTATTTCATTCAGATCGATCGTCCAAAACTGTTTTATTTTGATGCAGTCTAAGATCGTATTGCGTGAGGCGATCATTTCAGATCAGCTTTACTATGAGACGCTAGAAAAATATTATCTGCATAGAGCCCTGTATAGGGCACTGCACGTTAGATGTGCCGTATAATAATGCGCACAACAAGAATAAAGAAGGGTGACGAGAAGTCGCTTCTTTGATGAAAACCGACAGAGACACGAAGCTGTTTTGCTATACCTGCCACACTTCCAATTTTACTCATCGGATGGTGGTAATGCAATTTAGCCCAGCACACAAGTTTCTGTGGCACTAGGTCTTGCCGCATACCGAATTCAGAACTGCAATGTAAAAAAAAGATGCTTCTGACGGTGTTTCTCCATAAGTAACTGCGCAGCGTGTATTGCGTCAGAATTTCTTGGCAAACCCGGCTTAAATTGCGATTATTTGAACGATGCCGCAAATACGATTGTCAAGGATGCGTGCAAAAATCTTCATGGTATTTGCCAGCAACCGCATATTGGATCACTGATGCCTTCTCACCATTCAGATAGCGTTCTACTCTCCTCAATATCCCGATTAAAGAAGTCACTGAGCCATTGTACTGGTTTATACTGACTGCACGCTCAGCATTCATACCACACCTCTTCCACAACTAAAAAGTAAGGCGCTCGAGTTGTACGGCGCTTAAGCCCGCTATATGGACGCAACCACAGTGACCATGAAACTCTAATAAGGGGCTAACCGCAAATAACCGGACCGAGAATACACCTCCAAGAAATCTCCTGAGACATATACCCTCGGATGACTATCCCCGTTCCGGATTACCTCTAGTAAGGATTCGTCGCTGGAGCCACTTCAGATTTCGCCTACTGGATCACAACCATCAAGGTGAAGTGAACACAGCGTTTCCCAGTGCCAGTCGAGGTTCCACTTTGACATTTGGTGCTGTCTCAACCGACAGGTTTGCTCTCTGGTCTGCCTCCCCGCCACATCTGAGCACCAGTAACGCTGAGAGGTCAAATTGCTCCAAACACCGGCCGTACTTTTGAAAGTGGAAGATTAACAAATTCTTTCGTTGAACTCTGCTCGAAAGCGATCGGTAAGCAAAGTACCATTCTCGTGCGTTGTTCTTGGCGTTTCGTCGATATATAATAGATCTCTCTCATCGTTGCAAGTGTCCAATTTATAGAAAAAGCTGCTCAAATTCATGAAGAGCAAGACACGACGTGTAACTGAGTGTTCATGACAGGCTCGATCAAGATTTAGGTTCCCAATAAAGCAGCATTGTAATTGAAGACTATGATTACAAAATGCATCGAAATGTCCTCATTGATCTAATGGCTATGTTATACTTACATTATCGTGCTTTGAAGTTCCAATAAAAAATGCCTGATATGTGATGTTACACTGGCAAAGTTGATTTCCCACCACTGACCACCGTCGCTTGGAGTGGCAAATATTATAAAATATAGAAACTTCACACCCACCTTACCTGAAGAAAAACCACAGGTAGGGCAAGATCTGCCGGGTTCAGCTAGCAGTAGTACAGTCGAACCGGGACCGAGACCAAACAAAATTGGTCCGATTACAAAGGAATAAAAAACGCAAATAAATTATACATACGTATATAGATATTTATTCTTTTTAATTAATAGAGCACACAAAGAAATACAGAATACAAAATCAAACTCAGATTATGCATGACCAAAAAGTCGGTTATTTTTTTCTGACACCTTTTACTTACTTTTTTCCAAATTGATCTAAAGTTCTCCTATGCCATTATTGATTGCAAACAAGTTGGAGTACTGGAAGCTGGGCGTTTCAGGTACAAAGGTTTTGTGTTCATCTTATGAGAGAAATTTCAACGCACATTGTTCCATCCGTATATGACTACAAATCCAACCTATTCCTTCATATTTTTCCAAACTACCTGATATGCGTACATATTATAGGCAGATATTATTCTCACCCTAAACAAACAAACTGCCTATCATCGAGTATTGTACATATCCATGCATATATAAATTGATCGTACTTATATTTCCGTTTTACTTCATGAACAAAAGTATACCGCTGGTTTAATGTACTAATATATATATCAGGATTAGCACCCGCAAACTTCATTAGCATGTATATACCAACATGCACACATATGTCTGTTCAGAGTCATTGATATGATATGATATTGATATATGCTATACAAATGACCCAAAAACTATAAAATGTTTCCTTGTGACCCCCATCCATGTGAGCTCACTTTGTTGTGGTATTGGCGAAATGATATGGGATGATGACGTCATACACGTTGTAAAATGCACGAAATTTACAACACATGGCAAAGTTTGACCCCCTATAACTTTGTTAATAATAGTTAGATTTTGTTCAAACTTGACCAAATTGTGTCTTATATAGTCCTCGATACAAATGCAAATACAAATGTTGTGGTTCTAGCATCAACTTGAGGGGGGTTTCCGGCAAAATTTCTAAAATATGTTAATGTAATATTCTTAACTTTATTTGTGCAGATATCGGAACCGGATGTATTTTGAGGTCAAGATTTCGTTTAGTTACACCACTGTGATTTTTTTCAGATTTTTCGGTTGGGAAAGTTCTGCGAACGAGACCTATTACACTTTTTGGTGCTCATATTTCCGATTTACTTCGTGCACAAAAGCATACATATGTACACATATAGTACATATATTAGATACGCAAATACTAAATACCTATACACACACATGTCTGGTTGGAATAATTGATATTCATATACAAATGACTAAAAAACTAAAACAAAATAATTCTTTGCGACCCCATTCATAAGGGCGACATATTATGAAAAAAAATTTTGCACCCACCATTCACATGTATGGGGAACCCCCCTTAAACTTAACACAAAATGACGCTACTTGCTGCATGTAAAGGGAACAGCAGATCACACCCTCTTATCAATTTTGGTGACAATAATAGTAATATAGACTATAGTATAACGCATGATATCTCTGATTTTCGTGGGAATCGTACTATAAATGAGACTTTCAGTAGTTAAAAGCTATCTCTTTTGTATAAATTTGCTGCAACAATGAATACAAATATCACACTACAAACAGTAATCTGACATGCTAAATCCATTTACATTACAATCTACAAGCAAGTCGAGAAGCCGGAAGGTGGACGCTTGAGGTATGAAGGGCTTTGTATGTCTCTTTTATAAAGACATTTGAGTGTACATTTGACCCATTAGTACCTAGCACGAAGTATACGTACTCGTGTATATTATGCGAGAATATCCACTTTCGCGTAATATTGACATCTAAAGTGATGAATTCGCAAAGAAGCGACAACTTTGACCTATTACAACTTTGTTAGTAGCGGTGCGATTTCCACCAAACTTGGTAAGATCATGCTCTATGTTATAGCCTACATTGCTGCACTAGGATGAACTTAAGAGGAGTTCTGCAGCCAAACACTGAAAATTATAGTATTACTACTACTATTAACTTTATTTGAACAGGTATCGATATGGAGGATATTTCGGAGCCTAGGCACCATATAGTGGCAGCCTCTTGAATTTTTTTTCAGATTTTTTGGTTAGGTAGTTTCTGAGAATGGGTCTGTTAAAGAAATGCTCAATTTCGACCCCCGCACTCCCCCTCAACCTTTCCATTTGATGCCACACATGACTATATTTGGTGAAAAAAAATGCAAAATCCCTTTTGTATGTATGGGGTCCCTCCCCGCCCCCCCCCCCCCCCCCCCCCTTCCATTTTACGCAGAAGGATATCACTCACTGTATGCGTGAGCATTCACAGTTCCCACCTTTTCCAGATCCTCCAGATTTAACATCGGCCGCTTATATGATCCAGTTGTCACTCGTTAGTGGAAGAGTTGCTGTTCGAACGACAGATACCCGCGTGAGAATATCGATGAGCATTAGACCGCCATCCGAAAATATTTTTTCGCGGATGCTAGGCAGGTCATCATCCACGTCCCGAAAGGGCGTCATAAGATCTGACTGACTGCGGAATCGTGGAAGCAAATCGATGATCGAAAGAGGTTGCAAGCTCTATTGGCTGCTGCGAGCGATGGCGGGCGTGACAGGCTCGAACACTGATTCCGAGCGAAATATGGGGAAGTTCAGCGTAATGTGTGGGGGAATTTACTATTGCGGTGATCTGGGAAGCGAAAGTTGCCGCAGACCACAATGATTTCAGAAGTGCTTACCGTATCACAAAAGAGGTTGCATGTGGTCACAAATCTATAGAAGGTTCTGTGAAGGACCGTAACGGTCGACTTTTCAATCACGATAACAAGCAATTAAACAAGTGGAAAGTACACTTCACCACGGTTCTTAATATATCACATTCGGTGAAGATCCTCCATCTCTGGACGAAATGGCCAGTCATCGTAACATGCGGATACCAACTCTTCCTCCAAGCAGAAGAGGAATCATTTCGCCCATCAATGCACTAAAACGAAGTAAAGCCACTAGACTTGGTGGTCTTCCCGGAGAATTATTTATCGGTATACCTGCAGTTACTATGGATCTGCTACTTCCACTGGGACGGATATATTGGGAATCCGGGACGCTTCCCAGAGAGTGGAAGAAGGGGATGGTTGTTAACATTCCAAAGAAGGACATCCGTCCTGCGTGTGACAATTGTGCCTGTGTGCTCGCTGCCGTTGCAAAGATAATGGTTAAAATAATTGTCAAACGCATCAAAGAACATATCGAAAGCTTGATCTTCAGAGAGCAGGCGGATCCTCCTGCATTCGCCACATCAACACCTTACCATCGTTTTGCAACAGTGCACGGAGTTTAGATATTCGCTTCACCTGCTCTTTATCCATTTCGAGAAAGCTTTCGATGGTGTAAATAGTAAGTACATCTGGCGTGCTTTACGCAGGAGGAGCGTTCCAGGGAAACTAACAAGTATTGTTGAAGGACATATGATACTGTAAAATGTCACGTGCTGGACCGAGGATAAATCTCAGAAGATTTTTCAAACATCTCGATTACGCTGATGACATCTGTTTGCTCTCTCACCAAATAGCTCTGGATTTGAAGAGTTACACTGGAGATAAACATCCAACAAAGCCAAGATTCTCAATCCGAGGGGTCATCGCAATCTGCTTACATGCATTACCAGAAGAGCTCCGAAGACGTCGATCAATGTGTATATCTGCGGTACCGATGAAATAGCACTAGATCCACTTTCACTGGCTTGTCTAAAATCTGAAAATGCAGTTATCTTAACGCCAAAATTATGTTGAGATTGTTCTGTGGTAGTGTTTTCTGCGCTGTTATATGGGAGTAGCACATGGAAAGCGATCGCCACTGTTCTTCAAAATCTCCAAGCATTTTTCAAGATTTGTCTCAACATATCCAGTTCGCTTCGAGATCTCGAGGCGAGCAGACGTGTGCTGCGAAATAGATAGAAAAAGTGATTTTCGCCGAATGCATCGAGGATCACGGCAAAATCTTCGCTCTTATTAAAGAGCAAGGCTTAAACGCCACAATGAGCACCCCTCAATCCCTGAGGACGCAGTCCCTCATTATTCGAGGATTACATTGAGAAACCGATGCTGCAGAAATTCTGGCGGAGCTCAAAGCTGAGCATCCGCAGCTTAAAATCCGGTCTGTAGCCAACTTCCTGACAAATCAGGACAAAGCTCTACATAAGGGAAATCCTTCTCTCCCAATAAAGTCTCAATTGGGACTTTTTATAGTGAACTTCGAGCCCTCTCAAGAGCTCAACGATGCCTTCACGGTGAAATACATTCTACATCAGAAGGGTACCTTAGAAAAAATAAGACCGTTGGGTCAGATTCAATGTTTCAATTGTCAAAATTTTGGGCACGTTGCTCAAAATTGTGCAATTGTACATCGGTGCGTTAAGTGCATCACAAAACACCCGCGTGGCGACTGCCCATGCACCTCAACGGAGGTGCCGCAATGCTCCAACTGCGGCAAAGTCGGACATCCCGCCAGCTTCCGCGGTTGCGCAGCATATAAAGATATGCTGGCTCGAAAAGAAGCTGCCAAAGCCCGCAAATCTAAAGAAGCACAGCAGACCAAACAGGCAGTAGCACAACTGTCGCAAAGTTTGGCTAAACCAGGCATATCTTACGCCCAAGCCAGGAAACAATCACTGCCGCGGGTGGCCCCTGCACCTCCACCTCCAACGAAGTCTCTCCCAAACCAGCCGGCTGCATTCCATGAATTGGTTGGAGCCCTCACCTCAGCCAGCACAAATGAACAACGGCAATTCGCTGCCATTAAACTTATTCTTAATTTATGGAGTTAAGTATCGTTACTTTTAACTCCGCGTCCCTTGTATCTCACGCCAAACGTGCCACTGCCCAGGTGTTGATCGACTCTCTGAAAGCAGACATTTATTGCGTTTCAAAGACCCATCTTAAAAGCAGGCATAACGTGAACTTCACCGGATATAATACCATCCGGGACGATAACAACACCGGCTCTGACCTATTAATCAAAAAAGATTATGAATTCGAGGAAGTCGCCATAGACAATCTGCTAACCTGTTCCGCTGCGGCGGCTTTCATTAAAACGGCTGGCAATAAACGGATTCTCATTGTCTCCGTTTATATTAGGTGCCAATCTAGAAATGAGGAACTAGGCCATGACTTAAAAGTCTTGAGCGATCTCCAGTTGAAATCTAATTACCTTGTCTTTGGAGGCAATTTCAACTCCAGGCACACGCACTGGGGCGACACGGCCATTAACTGTAATGGGAAAACCCTGCTCAAATGGATCCACGATCCTTTCTCGCATACCAATCTCGTGATGGTCTTGCCGAATTCTCCGTCAAGGCCCAGTAGTCAATCTATATTAGCTACTTCCTTCTGTCTATGGAAATGAAGCAAAGCTTTCAGGTAATATCATGTGATACCTTACCAGGCATGTCCGACCATTTCGCGGTCAATCTCAAACTGTCGTCACCTCTTTCTCTAAAAAAGAGAGTAATGACCACAATTAGGTCTTTCGCACACACTGACTGGGATAAATTCAGGGCTGAGTTAGCACCAAAACTCAACTTGAAAAAGCTCTCAAATAACCGCAATCTATCGGACAAAGAAATCGACGAGGTTATTAACTTGGCGTCTGACGCTATTGACACTGCTACACGCAGGAACTCTAAGCTGATAAAAGTCGATGAATTTGAATTCAATTCTCTTCCACATGAGATAATGCTCCACTTGAAAGTTAGCCAGATTTGGAGGCGTAATCTCAAGCGCAAATTTTACGAGCACGGGAATAAAATAAATGCGGAATATAAAGCATTACTCTCCCGGATTAACTGTCTCAGTACGCTAATCCGTGGTATGGTGGCGACCTTCCGTAGCAAGGAATTGAGCTGCAAACTTGCAGACATTAAGCCTGGAGCTAATATGTTCCAAAATATGAACAGGCTAACGGGGAAATACAAAGCCCGCAACTTTGTTCTAACCCAAAACAAAGTGCGAGTCTGCAGTAATGCTGAGAAAGCAAAAACACTTGGGGAATTCTTCGAGCGGCAGCTCAACGTAACACCTCCGAGCAACAGAACGGCTCTCACTAAGACTGTTGATTCAACAATCAGAGATTTCACTTCTTGGAACTGCTACAGAATCACGTCTTTTTCTGCCCAGAATCCTTCCAACAAGCCTACTGATTCGAGCAAATTTCTGAGTTTATCACAACTCACTGCTATTACCCATAACCTTAACGATAAAAAGTCAGCAGGTCCAGATGGAATTACGAATTTCGTCTTAAAAAATCTTCCAGTAGCCCCCATTAAGTTCCTGCTTGCGCTTTTTAATAACTGCCATCCACCTGGAAAATAGCCAAAATTATAGCCATTCGGAAAGGGGGTGTTTCCTGTGAACCTGGTAACTTCAGACCCGTTTCACTTTTATCTAACCTGGGGAAGGTTTTTGAGAGAGCATGGACCGTAGGGCTGGTCCAACACTGCAACCTTAATAACATTATTCCAGACCATCAGTTCGAACACAGCACGTCCTGAGCTACCTCCACGATACTGTGGCCAGCAGACTTAACGTCAATAACAAACCCACGGTAGCTTGCGCTCTGGATTTAGAAAAGGCCTTTGATTCCGTCTAGATAAACGGGCTAATCTATAAACTGATCAAATACGAATTCCCAATCCCGACGATCAGACTTGCCATCAGTTTCTTCGAGGATAGACATTTTTACGTCAGTGTCGGAAATGAGATTTCCGATCCCTTGCCGGTTACTTCTGGGGTGCCACAGGGATCCATTTCTGGTCTTACTTTATACAACATTTTTACTGCTGATGTCCCCTCCCCTGAGGTCGGTACAGAACTTATGCAGTATGCCGACGACACACTCATCTACTCCTCTAATTTTTGCCCAGACAAGGTAGTTAGCGATATAGAAGAATACTTGGGTGACCTCTGCTATTACTACCAGAGCTGGGGTATTAAAATTAACTCAACCAAGACACAAGTCTGCATCTTCAGGAGGAAATCTAGATACTTGGGATCTAGATCCATCCACAGGAAGGCTAAACGCCTGAAACTGGAAATCGGGAATACAATAGTAAGAGGGTCGAAATCGATCAAATATCTAGGAATCAATTTCAACGAATTCCTAAGATTTAATGACCATGTTAAACTCGCCATTGGAAAAGCAAATGGTGAATTGCGCAAGATCTACTTTCTACTTCGCAAAAAGTGGGTCTGAGCACCAAAACTAAGCTGATCCTATATAAGACTCTCATCAGGCTCATCATAGGCTACGGAGCCCCTTGGTGGATCACTTGCTCTTCGAAAGCAATGGATAAATGCATGTCTTTCGAACGTCGTGTATTAAGACATTGCACTGGATTGTCTTACAATTGGAAGACTAAGAAGTGCGGCAGGAACGCCATAGTATACCGGCGAGCAAATATAGACCCCATTAGAGAATATATTCTCAACATTACGGAGCGGTTTTTCAATAAACTTGAAAACCATCCAAACCCAAAAATTAGAAGACTGCATGAGCAGGGCAGAACAATCCCACTAGCGACTTTCCTTAGGCCGTGCCAGATACTGAACCCTGACCTAAAATCAATAATCCTGTCCCTCTTCGACACACCTTGCCTGGTAGGAGTGCAAAGAGGCTAAGCACTATATGAATATTAAGTGCTATTGTATATAGTAGAATTAAGTATTTATGTAAGCAGAAATAAGTAGTAGTAAAAAAGCAGTAAAAAGGTAGATGTAAGTAAGTAAAACAAAACCTTCTCGCGTCATTAGTGCGGACGCAGTTTTGAAAATAGGTTAAGTAATGTTTTAATTAAATACAAAGTCAAGGAACGTTGTAAATTACAGTTTGCTTTTACACAATAAAGTTAATTATAGAGAAGGTCGGGTAGGCCAAACAATGTATAGCCACCCATTGTAATAATTCTAAGCTAGCTAAGCTAATTCTAAGCTACTCTTAAGCTAAATGTGTCAGATGTAAGACACTAATTGGAAATAAATAAAATGAAAATGAAAAAGGTCTTAACATAGCATTGTGTCGTGATAACGTTCATTTACAAGTAATGCAATAATGCCAGGGTCCCCATCAAAACATTTTCCTTGAACTTGTTTTTTAGGAAATAGATCCTTAAGATTGAAAAATTTCTGGTATGTAAGATGCAAATACTCATCAGTATTCGCATGTGTGTGTGAACTGGCAGGACAGTCAAAACAAATACAGCCATAGAAGGCGCCCTTACAGTAAGTTTAATCAATAACATGAAAAGTCACTCAGAGTAATTCAGTTGGTAGGACGCAATGGACGAATACGATATCCCAGGTAAAAACTAGTAGATATTCGTGTAAAGGTGCAAATCAGTGTATCTACAAATCGTCAACTAATGTATGTACGTATTTTCTTTAGTGCCGATTACCAATGATTTAGAGAGGCGAGTCGCCGATGCATTTCTCATATTCGACCACCACGGGAACAAAACGGTAGATGTGCGAGAAATCGGGACCATACTAAGGTTTCTTGGTTGTGTACCGACGGAAGATGAAATAAACGAAATCATCTCAGCAACGGAATTCGAAGATTCAAATGGGACGATTCACCTATCAAAATTTTTACCACACGTTTGCCAATTACTCCTTGAAAGGAAGTAAGTAATGAATTGATGGATTCTTATACGGAAAGACGATAGACATACTTTCGTTAACTTATCATCCGATTTGCAGAATGGAACCAGCTTCACCGGAAAAACTGTTAGAGGCTTTCCATGTTCTAGATCCGGAGGAAAAGGGATTTCTTACAAAAGAGGAACTTTCGACAGCTATGATGGAAGAAGGGGAGCCTTTCACTCAGGCATGTTCATTTTTATTTTTTAGTCACATACTAGACATACATACATAAACCCTATTTCGAAGTCAGTTTTTTAGAGTTCATTCACCTTTTCGGGGAATTAATCCTCTAAACGAACTGAACTGGTGATTTGGCCTTTTTTGCCTCTGGAAGCGTTCAAGAGGATAGACAACCACTTACTCTGTATGTGACTCTAAGTCTTGGTTTATATTTCCATCCTGACGGTGTTATTATTTCCATTAACTTTATTTAGGTTATACCCAACCTGCTAGCTGATGATCCAGGACAGGAGTCCATTACCAATTGGGTTGGGGAAAAAGGAATGTCGTATTTGTGATCGAAATTTGACGCTTTATTTAACATGCTTGGAATTATACGTTTTAAGTCGTCGTTTTAAGTTTTAAGGCTGAGCATTGTCCTGGTGGAACACAACACCATTCTCATTGACCAATCTTGGCCGCTTCTGGTCAATCGCCTGCTTCAAACGCTCGAGTTGTTCACAGTAGAGGACCGAGTTGATAGTCTGGCCCTTCCAATCCCACCAAACACACAGCAAAACCTTCCTGGCCCTCAATCCGGTCTTGGCGATGGTTTGGGTCGGCTCGCCGCGCTTCGACCACGATCTTTTTCGCTTGAGATTTTCGTACGTGATCCACTTTTCACCACCAGTCACCATCCGCTTCGAAAACGGGTCGAATTCGTTCCGTTTCAGCAGTGCATCGCAGGCATTGATTCGATCTAAGAATTTTTTTTGTGTCAACTCTTGTCGCACCCAAACATCCAGCTTTTTTTGGAATTCAGTCTTCTGCAAATGGTTCCAAACGGTTTTATGGTCTATACCCAGTTCCTGACCAATCGAGCGAGTGCTCACATGCCGGTCTACTTGTATGCTTTCGACGATTTTATCGGTTTCTACGACGATTGGCCTACCAGGACGGGGTCTATCTTCGACATCCACTACACCAGATCGAAATCGATCGAGCGCACGCTGGGCTATGCGAAACGTTACCCATAAACTTCAACAATTTTTTCGGCCGCCTTCGTTGAATTTTTACCTCTCAGGTAGTGAAAACGTAAAATATGACGAATTTCTTGCATGGTGGACTCCTTTTTTGACGCGCTATAACTTGAGACTGAAACGTACGATCACAATCCTGTCAAAGAGACACTTGTAGCGCAGATTGTCGTCTTCAAACCGCCGTATGACCCGATGCGATAAGTACAACATAAGATATGTTTAAGTGTCGCCATCTATTGACAAAATACGACATTTCTTTTTCCCCAACCCAATATTTTCTCCTTAGTATACGTTTGTAGTGTTTATACAATTGGCATAGGAGTGATGTTCCTGGGATGCCAGTTACATTGTAAGTATTGTTTGCAGGCATTCGATATTTACGGGATTGGCATAAATTGGTTTGGAAGCGGCTGAATCTATTGTTAGGAAATTTGATGGGTATGTGTGGTCTGCGAATCCATTTACAATAAATGTAAAAAGGGGGTTACATATTTTTTTTCTTCTGAGAATATAATCATATGGGATATTAGGTAAAGGCACTTAAATAGTACTTTTTAAATCTGGCCTAACTTCCAATATTAGTTGAATGATAAGGGAGTTATGACCCAAAAAGTGCACACCATAAAGTGAGACGAATGTAAATGACAATATAGTGCATAATACTGAGGAGAATGCTGCGATTACTCACAGAGCAAGTACGTCAAAGTTTTCTACTTCCATGAATTTACTGCACCCAATTACATTTACTGCAAGTTGGTCTAAGAATATACTCGAAGTTTTCCCTGCATGGTAACATCTTCTTTCGAAGCTTCACTTTGGTTATCGAAAACGATTCATGATGAATTATGCGCACGCTCCTAGACCAATTTCCCGCCAATGTCAAGCTTGAGCTAGAATTGCAACGGTATAAACTGGAAATTCTCGGCCTAAACGAAGCAAGGTGGTCGGACTGTGGAGAGACTCCTGCCTCTCTTGCAATACTGTGCTTCTGTACTCTGGAAAGCCGAAAGGTAGCAGACGCGAATCCAATCTTGGACAGCTACGCAAGGCGCGACCCGTGACCTGAAAGCCGGTTTCTGACAGGATCTTCACTATGAAGCTTCGGTCCAGGTTAAGGAGCATCACAGTTGTGCAGTGCTATGCACCAACGGAAAATTCATCCTCTCTCTAGGAGCAATATCACGCAGTTCAGAAGAGACTTCTTAAAGATGGCATTGTGATCGTGATGGGTGATCTGAATGCTAAGGTGGTCCTGGGCAACACCTTGCTTGGGCAAGTGATGGGGAGCCATGGTCCTGGTGACCGTAAAAACAACAGCGTGCACAACAACAACGAAAGGTTCGTAGGTTCCGGAATCTCTAACCACCGCTTCACCGACTGTACATTGTTCAAGAACATAGCCTGCTATAACCTTAGTTGGGTTTTGATTAATCATGGGAAAACTTTGTGCTCCTTAAACGACACTAACTTTAAATAACCCGACCTAGAATGTTAATAAGCACTGGCCTATCATCAAAAGCGTCTTCGTTTCTAGTGCGGATGAAGGTATCAACCGCGGCTGAAAAATATGTCACAAAGGTCACGGAAGGAACCTAGAGCTCTGTTGATGACTGCGAATAGGAGTGAGCGCAATACATTGGAGCTCTGTTTCCTGGAGAAATTTCAAGAAGTGCAGCGCAGTATATGTAATTTCAATCGGAATTGAATCATTGCATTGATAAGAGAGTCACAAGCTGCTGCAAATACTTATGATCCATCATGAAAGAGCTTGATGATCGTAGGATTTTCGATGGTCTCATGAGGAACGTTAACGCTATGCTAAGTATTATTAGTCATATAACACCTGGTGAAATTCCACCTCTTGTGCACGATGTGACGAGCTGCAAACGACGCACTAAACCAAAGTAAAGCTGCCTGGCTTGACGCACTATCTGCGTAACTTTTCTTTTCAGCTCCTTAAATCTTCACAGATCTATTAATTCTTTTGCACTGAGTCGAACAAAGGGCCCGCCTTGAGCGTGAAAACTGCAGGGATAGTTATGTGATTCTTACCGTCGCGAAAATGTTAGCCAAAATCATTCTGGAACACATTAAAGAACACATCGAAGATTTGATTGACAGGGAGCAAGCTGAACGTAGTGAACTGTGTTAGGTGATAATTCAATTCTCCGTGCATTCTCTCAACACAAGGGATCAGTATATGGGCCCAATGGCCTTTTCCTGAATTAACCCACTTTTGTTACCATCTCCTCTACAGCTCCTTCCCAATGACTTTTCGGAAGTCTGCAGGCACATTGAATTCTAGGACATTCCTTCAACCAAACCGATTGAAATGTGCTTATGAACCATGTAGGCCTGATTTTATAAACCAACTACAAGGTTTTTTTCGGAATCCCATCCAATCCCGCAGCTTTATTATTCCCAATTCATTCACAGATCTTTCGTAGTTCCTCCTGTCTCTAGCGTCTAACACCAAGCTCTCTAGCATCTCCACAATATTGCGCTAATTATGCACCAGGAGGAACATAAGAGCTGTAGGTATGGACACCCTTGAGTCGTTTACCCACGTAGTACTACCGTAATTTCGGTAAGGTTTGCAGATTACCGCCACGTTCACATTCGGCTCTCGAAAGGATTGCGACCGGCGGTCTTGAGCTACCCCGAAATGGTTGAGGTTGATTTTCACCAACCTTTTCGTTTTGCTTTAGCCCTACGATTCAGCTCCCTCTTATATGCAGGTAACCTGCCACCACCCGCAACATGCTGGTCGGCTACTCCCTCTTTCCCTTTGCACAACATTCATCGTACATCTTCAGTGCAATCTTTCATAAGATGGCCCTCTTCTCCACACTTCCTGTATTATGTCGACCTATCAAACTCACTAATACAGTCTGCTGCAAAGCGACCGAATCCGAGATATACTTGCGCCACACGGCTCAATATATTCTAATCTTACTCGCGGTAAATAGTTTAAACTGTGATTTAACCGGCAAGCTAATTATAACAGTCTATGCGTCTCGATATGCCTCCTTCATCCTCTTCATTGCCCTCTCTTCTAGTTCGCTAAGACTAAATTGTTCCCTTAGCGCAACAGAGATATTCCGCCGTGATGTAACTTCATTTAGGTCCTTGCACTCGATTATTATCTCTTGATTTCAAGCTTTCACTACTGCTTGCTTACCTAGCACATTTTCCACCTGACCACGAACGCTATCCGCAATTTTCAAGCTGGATTTGTTTAGTTCTCCTTCCGCCTGATGCGATTCACACTATCGCCCACGTGTTGTCGATTCCGAATCGGCTTTGGCTTTTCGAAGGAGATCGGAAATAATGATTATTTCCGGAAGAATCTTCTTTTTCTCCTTTTCTCGAGCAATGGTCGAAGGTGAGCAATGACACCTTCGTCCATTGCTCGAGTTTGTGAACTGCAAATTCTTCCCTTTTTGTGAAAGTTGAGGCCGTAGTCAAAGAACTACCAACTTTCGTCAGCGCAGCTTTCGAAGCAAAGAGGGTTTTTTCTTCTGGGCCGCTTTCCAGGTACCACCGGGTTCGCTAATTCCATCCCTGCTCCGTTTTCCTGCGTTCTCACCTACCTTATTTTGAGGAGGTGTCAGCTGCGTTTCTTGTCTGACTTTTCCACATGATACCTGGGCGGTTTGACTTTTTACTTCCCGATTGCTCCGCCAGCCTCTTGACTCTCACCCCGCTACTGACAGGTAGGCGAGCCACTCAGGCAGGTGAGTTTAACTTCGTGGTGAATTGCATCATTCCCGTGCGGACCCCACCCTCAGCTGATACCGTGCTTCAACAACAAACTCGACTCCTGGCCCGCCAACTTTAGGGGCGCAGATTAAATCTCACACGCCGTGCACCGCTTTTTCCGGAAACCTCAATTCCGGAGACAAAAGGCTTTAACCTGGACACGTAAACGTTCTTGGGCTTGCCGCCGACGACAAACCTAAACAAGTGCTCCCATCAGTTTAGCACTTCATATGGGCCCTCATATGGTGACATTCATGTCTCTGGGGGTATCAGCCCCCGTCGAATTATGGTCTAGATCCCTTTTGCGAGGTCTCAGAGGTTGAGCCGAAAAGGGGAAACTCTCGAAATTTGTATTTGAAGTTTTCCCTGAGGCTCTGGAGCACTGCGTCATCCTTCTGTGCCTCGGCCGTGGCACGGATTTTAACCTCTGAAACGCGTGCCAAAGCATCTGTCATTATCCTTGCCGGACACATGTTGGATGTCTAAAGTAAACTGGCTTATGAAAACCAGGTGTCAGCGTTGACGAGGGGATGATTTGTCGGATTTCGGCTTAAAGGCTTAAGACTTGTGGTACGTGAAACTCTGAACGGCCTGCCTTCTAGAGAGTATCGAAAGCACTTTATTGCCATGTACGCGGCTAATATCTCACGATCATAGGTGCTGCGGTTCTGTTGAGCTCTATTCAATTTCTTAGAAAAGAAGCTCAACGGCTGCCGAATTTGCTCCGCCCTTTGGTGAAGGGCAGCACCTACCGCGATGTCTAAGGCATCGACGAATACGGCTAGCGCTGCATCTCTTTGAGGAAATGACTGGAGTGTAGTATCAGCCAGCTGCCGTTTGGCTAGCTCAAAAGAGCCCGGACTCACGAGTGAGTCTTTATTCTTGGGTCCAGACAAATAGGCATTGAGGATTGCTTGATGTTGTGCGGTTTGGGCAAGAAACGACGATAGAACTTTAACATTCCCAAAAACCTTCGCAGATCCTTAACCGTCTCTGGATCCGGCTGGATTCCCTCAAGAGAAATCATGTGGCCTAAAAACTTCACCTGCTGTTGATGGAACTTGCACTTTCCAATGCTAAGTATAAGACCAGCCCCTGGGAGACGTTGAAAAATGCATTCAAGATATTCCAAATGCTCAGACTCAGACTCAGAAGAATTGTCTGAGCACTCAGACACTTATAATCACTACACGGTCTCCAAACGCTGTTAGACTTTGGAACCATGTGTAGTGGAGAAGACCAGCAGCTATTTGATGGTCTGAAAATACCCTGCTTTAAAAGTGTGTCAAATCCTTTTTTAGCAACAGGGAGTTTCTAGAGTGGCAATGGACCAACCTTCGAGAAAATATGAGAGGCAGTAGTGGGGATGTTGTGCCGTACATCATGCTTAGCTGACTGCAAGAGACTACTTTCGGTAGTTATATTGTTGTATTTTTGGAATGCGAATGCGAAGGTCGTCTACCTCTTCAAAAATTATCGAAAGATTGACAGTAGAGCAGGTGCCAAGTTTTTCTGAAGACCTGAGCGAAGTTACGGGATCTATAAGAGACCTATTCTGTAGATCCACTAGCAATACATAGTGGCCTAGAAAGTCTGTGCCTATTATGGGACTACTGATGTCCGCTACTACGAAACGCCATGAGAACGTTCGTCGAAAAAGGGTCGCACTCGTACCGCCCCTGCGGCCACAGGGAGTGTCGAGACGTTTGCGTGCGTACTGCTATCAATTGAAATTACGAGTCACCTAGAAAAGAAAAATGAAGAGTCGTCCGAACCCCACTACAAACGGAAAACACAATCACCAAAGCGGAACTCACACCCGGAGCGGAATTATTCAAGCCCCACTGCCGACAGCGGAAGGAAAATCAGGAGAACCAACTGGGCAACAAAGGCATAGTCTGCCAAACTTTGTTGGTTCACAAACCTAAATTTAAATAACCAAATATTTAAAATAGTAAAATATTTTAATCTCCCCTAAACTCAAATAACCTGCGCACTTGGGCACTTGGGACAAAAGTTGGCGCAACGGAATTCGATGTTCATGGAGTTCGCTTGGGATCACCAATTGTAGGGTTCACAAATAATTTTAGCTACTTTTGTCCAGTAATTGAAATCATTTATAATTCATAAAACATAATTACAAAATAATGACATTTTGATTATATAAATATCTAATTAATACATATACTGCGTATGAGTTAGTAAGTACAAAAGAGAAAAACTCGACTCTGTTTTCCTTTATTTTCTACATCACTTCTCACTGACTTTTTACTTCACGATTGCTCTGCCAACCTCTTGACTCTCACTCCGCTACTGACATCATTTCATGATGAATTGCATCATTCCCGTGCGGAGCCCGGACAAATCCGTGTTAATTAGCCTGCGCCTCCACAGCAGCATTCATGTTGATCCGGCGTCTATCCAAGTTCGTTTCTGAGTCCCGCAATAAATCTCGACTCTCGAGAGGAACATTCATTCAGTGGTGACTTTCCAAGCTTCGAACTCCTAAGAAAATGATCCGGTGTGGACCTGATTTCCACTCCACTATTACCACTTGCACCATCAGATGTAAAAGTCACCGAGATTTCCACTTCTTTTCTCGTCCTTCATATTTGGTTTGAATTCTGGCTACCCTTCTAATAGCCAATTTTCATAATTTCATCCACATCTCCTGATGCATATGCCCATAACGCATCCGCCGAGCGTTCTCTTTCCACATGAAGGGATGCGCCTGATGGGAGATTTGGCAACTCCACATAGATGAAGGACGTGGAGGGTTCAATGAAAGATATAATCTCTCCTCATACACCGCGAATACGCTGATGAGATCCGTTTACTTTGGCATAGAGAAATGCACCTTAGTCAAAGGGCTGTGAATTTGGAAAGACAAGCAAAAGCGGCCCATCGCACTATTTCTATCTGCAATAGCAGACAAAACATTAAGAGTCCCGATCAATTTGTCTATCTTGGTAGCGTTGTTCATACCAGCGGTGCCACCGAGCTTGATAGCTTGATGACGCTTTAACAGTGCTAAATCCGCATTCATTGTTTTGTCTAAAATCTGGAAAAACAACTATGTCAACACCAACATTATGTCGAGGCTGTTCCACGCAAATGTTTTCTCTATGTAATATGTGCGGGTATTAAATGAAAAGTGACTGCCGTTGTTACAAGCCATAAATTGACTTCTACGTCGTATTATCAAAGAATCTAACCAGAAAGGGATCGCAGTGGATAGGTGACATATTGAGAAAGGTAAAAACTCCATTGCGGGTTATGCCATGAGATGGTGTCCGATATTCCAGGATGCCCGATAAGTGGGTCGCCCTAAAACCAGATAGTGAAGAACTTTGATCGAGAGGTGTAACCTTCTCCGAAAATCGTCGAAGCAGTTGAAGCACATTACCGGGTACTGACAACGATGGCACGCAGATGAGGTTGACGCGCCACGCCCCCATAGAGGCCAATCATATATATGATCTACGCATAAACTGATATACATATACACATATCACACAGGCTTACTTTTACTCTTATTAGCTTCTCCTATATCTTGAGTGCAGTCCCACAGTATGCCCATTTTGAAAAGCACTCTCATTGAGCACTACGTAAATGAAATTAGAATAATCCATAACACAAAATCATCAATTTTCATTAGTTTGAATAACTGTGCCATATACTCGGTGAAAAAGTAAGTTTGCCACGCAAACTCTTCGTTCCATGTGAGTGATGAATTTTGTCTTGTAGACTTTGAAATATTTTTTTATTCAGTTTCTAAGAAAATTAACAAAATTAAGGTAAGGCTTTAAACTTTCTCGGATTGAAGAAATAAACATTTCTGGAGTATAAATGTAATCCGAAAGATGGATCTAAATTGTATGCTACTGTATAAATCATCCAAGACAATGGCTTATGTGGATGATGTAAATAGGTCTTCATGAACCTTGACAAAGTAACAAAAGAGGTTGGCCTAAAAATAAAAGAAAGGGCCAAATCTTGACACAAAACAGATATCAGTCAGAAAAAGTCTGACAAACTGAAAATACAAAACTACCCAGGAAAACAAAGTTCAAAATATATCCATCTTGTGTTACGTCAGCCAGGTGTGGACGATAAACTAGGCCGCAGAACAAAAAATCAATCTTTTCGAATGTCGAATATTCAGGAGAATTTTAAACCTAGTTAGAGTGGCGGATGGCGAATGGGATACAACACTAAACTGTGGCTACCTATGATAAACCATATCATACATATCAAATTTCGAAAGCTCCAGTGGGTAGGTCATGTAGAACATATGGACATCAGACCAGCATGTGGGAACAGATTCATACAGTTCAAACACGGTGAAACTAGGACGGCTCCCAGCCAACGACAACGGAAGACACTGCGAAAGAAGGGTTAATTTCGTGAGAATGAGGACATGGGCGTTGCTACATCACCAAGTGTAGTTATACCCAGAAAAATCGGACACAAGAAAGCGGAACTTTCGGCGAAAGGTGGGGACAAGCTGGTAACTCCGGTGACATCCACGCTGGACGCAGCATACTTTTCGGTTAACGGCTGTTTTCATATTAGACAGCATACCAAAGCCTCTTCTTATCTACTGGCAGCAAGGCTGGCCAAATTGCAGGACTGTCCCTATATATTTTTGATCCAAGAGCCATGGATTCATTTTACCAATATCTGTGATATTGCATCAGTAAAGGGGACTAGGAGACATTCTCGATACCGAAAACCTGCGTCCTGATGTCAAAAGTTATTAGAGGCAACCATGCTGAATCATTTCTGTTCCCAGGACTTAGTCGCGGCCAACTTACAATACCAGGTTAATGGTAAATGTTATGGTTACCTCTGCGTGTTTACCGTATGTTACCTTATGTCCTATACCGACGCAAGAACTAAGCGATCCGAACTTTTAATAGGCTGTGATGCCAACGCTCAGCATATTTGCTGGGACAGTAGCAAATGCAATCCTAGAAAAGAGAAGTTGTTTGATTTTACCACTTCAGCTGGTTTGATGGCCGCGAACGTATGGTGCGCCCCTACGTTCGTGGGACAAAGATGAAGTGAAGTAATTGATCTAATAATATGTACTTCAAATTTGTTAAAGTTGATTAGAGATTGGCGAGTGCTAGATAAAGTCCCACTCTCAGATGACCGTTACTTAAAATTTAGTCTCTAGTCTAGACTATTGAAGGCGAACAGTCTGTAATACTGTACCGACTTTGTCCGAGTCCGGTTGGGTGCCATCAAGGGAAATATTGTGGCCGAGAAATCTCACCTGCGCTTGTAGGAATTTGCACTTTTCAACATTGAGAACAAGACCAGCCTCAAGGAGACATAGAAAAATGCATTCAAGGTGCGCCATATGCTCAGACTCTGATGAGGAGGCGGCCAGAACATCAGCCATGTAAACCAAACAAAAGTTTAGGTTTCGTAGGACAGAGTGGTTGAATTTCTGAAATATTTGTACCGCATTGCACAGTCCAAAAGTCATCTTGGTGAACACGAAGAATCCGAAAGATCTTCAGGAGCAACAGAGATTTGGTGGTAGGTCTTGGCTAATTTCAACGTAGAAAAAATAGGACTTCTAGCGAGAGAATGCGGAAATTCATGGATGAGCGGTATGAGAACGGTCCGGAACAGTCTGACTGTTTAGGCGTCTATAGTTGCCACCACCACGTCGTTTGGTTTAGGGACCATGCGGAGTAGCGAATACTAACAGCTGCCAGCTGCATATATCCTACTTGAGGAGCTCTTTAAACTCTTTCCGGTATTGATATGGTGCTGAACATCATGCTTTACTAGCTCAGTGAAGTCACGCTCGGTAGCTTATGTTGCGGCAACGTTTTTGAAAATGATGGATAGAGTGTCGGATGGGCAGATGGAGATCGTCCCTGATGACGTAAGTTTAGTTGTGGGATCAAATGGAACCTACGTTGCAGATCCATTAATAAACCATAGTGGCAGCCAAAATGGAAGTGCTAACATCCGCTGTAATGAAGCGCCACGAATACGTACGTGGAAGTTCAAAACTCAGGTCTACTTGCTCGTAGACATAAGTACGAATGGACAATGAATTTGCTGCCGCCAATTTTGAAGTCTGCAGCGTTAATCGATAGTATTTGGATACAGGGAGAATCAGAATCTCAACGCCTGTATCAATCAAGGGGCTCTTAAACGGAAAGACGATATGGTGTTGTGTTTCGGGTAGCTGTCGCTAGGGCTAATGACAGTTTTAGGGCTGGTGCATTTTGCGGCTTTTTCCGCGATCGTTCGGTGGTACTAGCATCGCCCGGTATTTGTTTGTTTTGACGACCTACTACCCGAGCACCTATTTCAAAAGGCGGATGTTGACCTATTTCGCGAGCTTCGTCCCAGATGGAGAGCAGCCACCATGCCGGCAAGTTGAATGCTTTAGTTGTTGTCGCGCGAGTTTATCCGGCGCGTTGCTCGCCACCTCAGCAACTATGGGCCGCGAGTGCACTTCATGGAATTTGTCGGGATTTTCCGCCAGCATGTCTAACGAACCAAAGTCCGCGCACTTCAAAATGGCACGGGTGCCCCCCGGACGCCGGTGGAACCGCAAAAATTCAAACAGAACCGGCTACACTGTCTCCAGCCAGCTGCTTCATTTCTCTAAGCGGCTGACTGGGTGTCCGATTATCCAGCGTGAGTTCTCAGCAAGAGAATTAGCTTGAATGGCTCAGTAACTTACAGACGCCGTATTAAATGTTTCTTTGGTTTTTCGTAGGAGCTCTGCTCCAACACGTCGAAGACGAGCCCAACAGTTTCTCCGTCTTGCCCAACCAGCGCGTGGTTGAAATGTGTGGCGTCAGATGTGAGGCCGGCCAGCGCAAATTGCGCCTCAAGCTGGTGGAACCACGTTTTGGACCTCTTGCGCCATGGAGGTGGTACGCGCACGACCAGGGCGACCGCGGGTTTTGCGGGCCTTGTTGCGTCTTTTTGTTCCGTGGACATCGCTGGAGGGGAGTGTAATGGAGCATTCGTATTTCGTTTACTTCACACACTTCACTTAAAATAAACAATTCGTGTCATGTTAATTACAATTCGAATATTTCATTTGTTTTCGTTTCGCTGACGATGAGATGGTGCAGCTCGCCACAGCAGGTCGGCCGCCGGTCTGGATCCCGTTCCGTCTACTGCTGCGAGCACAGGTTGCGATTTCATTGCGATTCAGACCCCGGTGCCGTTGTCCTCACGTCGTTGTCTCGCCATCTCTGGCCGTGTCTGCTGAGCCACAGCGCCGTTCCCGCTGTTCAGAGCCTAGCTCAAAACTCCCTGCTCCTTGTGAATGATGTTACAATCCAATACTGGGTTGTAGCTTTTCGAGAATTGACGCGGGGTGGTTGATCAAGATGACTTAGGCGGTGAAGGCAGCAGCTCCGTGTGGTGGGTTATGTCAAGAAACGACTCGGTTGGCGATAGAAAATCAATTGGAAACTCTGAATCACACACTTTTAGAGTGCTTTGAAGAGGCTTGTCCTATTTCCCGAGGCCAAAGCGGTAAAACGGTTCCATAGTTGAACCGAGGACCACAAAGATTCAGGAAATCAACCAGACAACTGCTAAATCGTTCTTGTAAAAGCAATGAGAATGAAGACTTGTTGAAATTCCGGAAGCACTGCGCTTTTAGAACATGCTGTGAGAAACTGGAAGGTGAAAAGGAGACTTCCAGGCTATGCAGAGATGAATCGGTCGAGTTCTAGTCTCTTAGAAAACGGGATTGTGCTTTCACGAACTCCAAAATTGAGTCTATACTCTCATGGGAGTATACCACCCGGGGAAACAGGTCCCAAAGTGGAAGGAAGAGAATTGGCGGTTTCTGCAAACCTTTCAACACGAAGGTTAAGGTAATCTTCATACCAAAGCTTGGAAAATATATCTATTCAAATCATTTTCGCTGAAATATTTGCAAAGACTGGTTGAGCGTCTCATTCGTGAGAAAGCGCTAAGATTGGACCCGCTAAATGAAAACCGACTCCACGTCTGCTCTTCACTCTTTGGTTTCAAAAGTACAGTGCGCAATTCTGAAAGGCGAATACGTGATGGGAGTGTTAATGGAAGGGGCGTTTGATTGTGCGCCCTTCCAAAAGCTCTGTAATGCCGCCATAGAGCATGATGTTGATAAAACTTTAATTAAGTAAATTTACGCTACACTAACATCGAGATTGCTGTGTGCTGGGGAGGGTGCTGATCGCTGCCTAAAAACAAAAGTAAAGAAAGGCTGCCCTCAAGGTGGTGTGCTATTGCCACTTCTGTGGAGTATGTTGATTGACTTACTACTAGGCGAGCTGCAGAATCTGCCAGTCTGTTAGTCGAGATGTCGGAACGGGGTGTACAAATACACAACGCGCCGTTGATTTGACTGAAAGTTGGTGCCTCAAGCATGGACTTTCAAAAAATCCAAAAAGAACCCCAATAATATTATTTACCAAAAGAAGTAAACTGAGTAGTTTTTGCCTTCCAGAGATGAGGGGTGAAATATCTGGGAGTCATTCGAGACAAGAAGCTTCTTTTGTTCAATCATGTAGGGGTAAAGATGAAACGAGCTCTCACAGCTTATGGGCTGTGTAGGCGGATTTTTGCCTTGAAATGGGGACTTAACCCCAGGTAATAATGTGTATAAATGTATGTTACTATCATTAGGCCAATCTTCGCTTATGCATCAGTAGTGTGGTGGGTTAAGGTGAAACCAAAAATGTTCGTTTTAATTAGTCACACTGCAAAAAACCATGTATCTGGGTATTACTGGTACCATGAGCACGAGATCCAGTGCAGCTCTAAATGTATTACTCCATTTGCAGCCCTTGGATTTGCTTATTCCGAGCGCTGCAAAGAGGGCAGCCCATAGACTAATTTGCTTAAATCTATGGAATAGCAACGGACATGGGGTGCACAGAGCATTGGAAGGGTTACTGGCAGAACTGAATCCAGTTTTCGCAATGCCTTCCGATTCTCAGAACCCTATACATCTGTTTGGTAGAAGATATGAAGTTATCTTTGCTGAAGTAATTACTCTTAAAGAAAACTCCACATCTCTTTGTGCAAAAATATTTAGTTATCGAAGTTATGAGCCACTTTATAATATGCAATTACGAACCTGTTTTTCTAAAGAGAGAGAGAGAGTAACTTTTATATTGTACAGTACAGAAAGTACATTTATCTTTATCTCTATAAAAATATTGTAACGCTTCCAGTGCGCAAATCAAATTCATCGTTGTATTGAATAAACTTTTTTTTTTATGACATACCCACTGTTGCATTTAAAACCTGAAAACGAAGAGAAAACTGGGGTGAACCAGCAGAATGGGCGACAGGATATACTGACGTCATCTATATCGATGACTAAAACCAGAACAAGGTTCTGAAGCCGAAGTCTATCCCTTGAATAAAAACGAGAAGTGGGCTTCCCATAATGACAGGTAAACAAATCCGGGATATTCCGTTAGGCGGGGGAAGCGAGTACCATGGACCACTAGATCTTGGCTTGGCCCCCAAAAAATCGTAATTTCCATATCGCTCAATCATTTAATTCCAGATTTGATACCATTTTCGGAAATTATATAAAATTTCTTATAAATGGATATTTTTTCAATTGCAAAGACCATCATCGCTTCGAAGATATGTATAACTGTTGAAACTTCAAATTTCAATAGGTGTTATTGTAACGGTACTTTAAAGTTTAAATTACTGTGAAAATTTAATTCGGAAAATTTCACATACCTAAAATAATGGTTTCTGACTTTTTCAGGAGGAAATTGATGAAATGATGGCTATTGCAGTCGACCCTCAAACAGGAGTCATTCCATATGAATATTATTTAAATCAGTTGATGGTAAGTAATATGTCGTAGCAGTACCTCCCGACCTTATTCCATCCTTTCCCCGCTACAATCAAGCACCGGCCGGCTGATTCTGTATATGAATTAGCTGCCAAAATTGAAGGCGAAAAACCAGTGGTGGCGCCTCCCCGAAGATTCTCCGATATGCTTAAGCATGCTTCCAGTCTATTGGGACCCAACCCGAACCCTTCATGACTGCACATTCTAAAGAAAAATATATATTTTTTACTTATTTTGGCAAATGTCAATGTTTAAGGTGTATCTTTGAACGGTGTGCTATTTGCGAATGTCCTGTGTAATGGTAAATGAAAATAATGGGTCAGTGACTTCCGGAAATTGAGTGTCGCAGATTAGTTACGAGTAGATGACAGAAGTCACTACAGAGCTCCAGTAAGTAGAAGTAAATCCCGATTTTGTATGAATAAATTAGTAGAACGTTGAATAAAGACAAAACTTCGAGTTTTCACTTCTTGCTCTAAATTTCCAGGTGCAGTTTTTAGTGGCAATAAACTGTGAAATTTAAAGCGATTTTCATATATTCTCAGAAACTGCCAAACCGAAAATGCTGAACAAAATCAAGAGGCTCCCACTATATGGTGCCTGAAGTGAATAATAATATATTAATGTATTTTTAGTAAATGGCTGCAAAAGCCCCCTTAAGTTCATCTTACCACCACGAAATTTTGCAGTATGCTAGGCTAATATAATTTATAGCATGATCTTACCAAGTTTGGTGGAAATCGCACTATTACTAACAAAGTTATAATACGTCAAATTTGTTGCTTCTTTACAAATTCAAGACTTTGAATGTCAATATCACCCGAAAGTGGATATTCTCACATAATATATGCATATATTACGTACTACGTACTAAGAAATACACCAAACCTTTCATACCTGAAGAGTCCAGCTTCCGGTTTCCCGACTTGTTTTTCTATTGTGTTGTGCCGTGCTGGTTCGAAAGCGGCACAGGCGAAATAGAAATATTTTGGCAGGTATTGTTGTTAACTCCGCCGCTGTAATCACATACATACTAGCCCCACGTCCAGAAAAGGAGGAGGATTCGAGACAATGCATTTAACATTATTCAGAGTAAAACAACAAGTCGGGAACAGGAAACTCGACGCTGCAGATATGAAAGGTTTAGTTGATTTGTGATATAAGTATATTTGGATGCACGATGGTTCCACTTATACAGGGTGCGGCAGCATAACTTCCTTTTTTAAAATGCGCGCCACTCAGTTAGCTGATGTCATAGCGGAGCGCTAGTGGTCTCGCTCAAGAGGGGATACTGTAAAGTTTTGTCCCAATACGGTTCAGTCGCCATCATGCGTTGGAATAGTGACGAGCGTGCCTTTGCCGTTGAGGTTTACTTTTCAAGCGGATGTTCGGTTATTGCAACACAGCGTGCATTTCGGAATCGCTTTAATTTAGCCCCGTTGGCTCCTGTCCCAGACCGCAAATCAATTGTTACATGGGTCACTACATTCAGACAAACTGCAAGTGCGACAAAAGGAATAACTGGAGTCCCTCGACCCGTTAGATCACCTGAGAACATTGAAGCAGTGAGAGCGTCAATGTTGCGATCGCCACGGCGTTCTGCGCGCAAACACGCATCTGCCCTTGGACTATCCGATCGTTCTGTGAGAAGAATTCTTCGTGATGATCTTCATTTTCATCCCTATAAGATGGCGATAGTGCAGGAACTTTCAGAACGTGACTTCAATTCTCGGATGAACGCGTGTGAGCTTCTTCTTGATGTCGTTCCCGAGAGTGCTATTGTTTTTTTAGCGATGAAGCCCATTTTCATTTGTGTGGGTCGAGGAAAATGAGGTTACAGTGACAGTGAATTCGGACCGGTATGTAAACATGCTACAGAATTTTTTTTTCCCACGGCTAGAAAATTTGGATTTGGGAGACACTTGGTTCCAACAAAACGGTGCAACAGCACACACTTCAAGAGCATCGATGACTGTTTTGAGGGAACACTTTCCAGAGCGCCTTATCTCAATTAGAGGCGATTTGGAATGGCCGGCACACTCTCCCGATCTGTCCCCTTGTGATTTTTTTCTATGGGGTTTTTTGGAATCCCGTGTTTATGTGAACCGTCCAAGAACCCTACAAGATTTGAAAACCAACATCCAAGAAGAAATTGCCAACATAACACCTGCTATGCTAACAAGAGTCATGACAAACGCCAGAAATCGGTTTACGCAATGTATGGAGAATGGGGGACGTCACCTAACAGATTTGATCTTCAAAACAATGTAAATAAAAACTTTAGACATGAACCTACATTATAAAAAATAAATAAATATCTTCCGATGCATACAATAGTTTTTATTGAGTTTTGAAAAAAGGATTACTAAAAAACTACCAATCCAGTCAACCTCAAATTAAATTAAATGATAATAGCTAGTCGGTGAATGAAGGTAATTTTGTTTTTGGGTAAAAAGTTTGAAAATTAAAAGTCGGTTCACGAGTAATAAAAGAAATGCGCAAAGGGATTCAGGATTTACATAAGCAAACAAAGAACACAAGTCCGGCAGAATTGCTCGGAAACTTCACAAAGATGGTAGACCCCCTGTTCTGTTATTCGCGGGTAAAAAAATAACACATAGTTTGTCAATGGTGAAATCGGAGCAAGAACCAGGACTGTAACGAACATTTTAAGTTAATCACCAGAATTATTCTAAAAGCCGTCCATGGGGAAACATGCACGTAAGGTCAACGAAACCACTTTTGACCCAAGCAAATGTTGACAATAAAACAATTTTCTTAATAGACTAAATGAAGGTTTTACCCTAAGTAATGCAAGGGGCAAACGATAAAGAGCTCACATCCTTTTTATCGACTAATCTTCAATTGAATTATATCCAAAAACAAATCGACAGAACATCTGAGTAGGGACAACGCATTCAAAACCGGTAAAGCTAAAATTAAGATGGCCGGAGGCATTAGTTTATAGGGAAAATTTGAGCGCTGTTTTACCAAGCTATGGAGGGCGCACCAAAATCCAACTGGAACATCACGAAACGATACCTCCGATATTTATGCAGGTTGGAGCTCGCTGGCATACTGCAAAAGCCAGTATCCAGAAGGTCAAACAGTACTTTCCTATGGTTTGCACAGATTGGCCTGATTGCTTAATCGAGCAAAGCCCCATTGAAAATGTGTGGGCTAGATTGAAGGAAGCACCGGTTAAGATTCCAAAAAATTGCCAATCTTTAATAAGTGTGCTAATAACCTGCAACTTTGGAAATTTTACTGCCACCAAACCTCAACAACGACTTGGGTGAGGACTAACTAAAAGGTAGCGGGGGACCTCAGAATGTTCGCTTTCTTTAACTCGAGCGAGAATTCTAACTACATAAGTTGGACATTCTGGGCTTAAGTGAAGTAAGATGGTGGGGCTCTGGAGAGTACTCTTCGAATACGGTTTCAGGTTGCTTTTGACGGCTCCCAGGGAACAAATTTCCCACAGGATCTTCATTGCGCGATTCCGAGCAAATTAAGAACCATCGCAATTGTATTGCTATGCACGGCCGGAGACTCCTGATACAGTGGAGAAGGATGCATTGCATGAGCAATTACAAGTATTTTAGGAGAGATTTCCTCAAGGTGACATTTTGGTTGTGATGGTTAAGCTGAATGCCAAGGTGGGATCTAACAACACCTTAATTGGATATGTAATGGGAAAGCACGGTCTTGGCAACCATAACGACAATGGTGCGAGGTTTGTGGATTTCTGCAACTTCCAACGCCGCGTCATTGGTGGCACATGGTTCGACGACACCGCCTGTCATAAAGGCAATTGGTGTTTTAACTAACCGACACCGTACGAGCAATCTGACATCGGCCTCGAAAGGGATCACCATCTTATGGTCGCTTATCTTCACTCGCGTGTTGCGTCCGCCACTTCTCGAGGGGTTTCGAGAACTGCGACCCACGAAGTTCAACATTGACCGCTCGTATGATCCACTTGTCGCTCAATAGCGAGAGAGCTATCTTGCTGATCGGACGGCACGCACAAAGTAACCCGCCTGAGAATATTCATGAGCATTGGGCCATCAACAGCTATGACGATGCGATCCGCACACGGTTGTTGCCTGCCAACAGAGTCTATTTAGATAGGTGGTTGTATGAACGATTCCGTAGCCTACAAAATGACGAAATGTAGGAGCGGTACCACGATCTCCTGGTTGTGGATAAAATCCGGCTCAACAGGTTGTGCTGGAAGGTTTGCCTAATCCGTATGGGTAAGGATGATCCAGCCGGGAAAGTCTATAATAGCAATATGGGCGGAAGAAAAAGAGGATGTGGCAGAACCTGCTCCAGATGGAGCGCTGGCGTAGGTCAGGACGCTAGACAGTTTTTAAGGAATTCGAATTGGTGGACCTCGGCGCAAAACCGAGATGTCTGCAGTTCCTCATTAAGGCAGGACTAGATCGGATACCGATTGTTGTGCCATTCATGATGATGATTGGGCCTTCTTCAAAAATGGTCTTTTCTCGGGTGCTGCCCAGGTCGTCGGCCACGTCCCGAAGGGGCTTCAGAACATCTGGCTTAGTACAGAATTGTGGAAGGGGATCAATGAATGGAAAGAATTGAAGGCTCTATTGTGCGAGTGATGGCAGCATAATGCACTCGAACTGTGATGTCGTGCGAAATTCTGAGAATTTTGACGTACTGTGCCCTGTGACAAAGGAGAATCTGCTATTGTGCTGCTCACAGAAGCAAAAGATGCCGCAGAACGCAATTATTTCAGGATTATATAACACATCACGAAGGAACTTGCATTTGTGGCCACAAACCTTTCGATGGTGCTATGAAGGGCGTTAACTATCAACTCTTCTTCCACGATGAAGAGCAGCTGAAGAGGTCGAACGAACATTCGACCACGGGTATTAACCGTAAGACATCCGGTGAAGTTTTCGCCTCTTGTGGGTGAAATGGTTAGTCACCGGAACATACGTGTACGGATTGCTCCCCCAAGCAGAAGAGAAATCATTTCGACCGTCAATGCACTCAAATTGAATAAAGTTGTTGGGCTGGACCGTCTCCCCGCAGAGTTTTTTATCTCTGCACCTACTGCTACTTCCACTCGTACGGAAATCTTGGGAATGCGAGATCTTTACTAGAGAGCGAAAGAAGAGGATGATTGTCAAGATTCCAAAGAAGGACAGCCGTCTTGAATGTGACAATTGGAGGGGTATTTGCATGCTCCCTGCTATCGCAAAAGTAATAGTTAAAATAATGAATGAAAAGCATCAAAGAACACCTAAAAAGCTTGTTCGACAGAGAGTAGCCTGGTTTCCGCTTCAGGTCCTCCTGCATTGACCACATCAACACCGGCATCGAGCAGGACGTCGTCCGATGCATTAACAGCACACGACCCACTTTCGGTAGCTTGTCTAATGTTTGGAAATCCAGTCATCTCAAAACCTACCAGGTGGGCTGAAAAGTTCACAAGTCAACATAGAAGTGGCATTACCAGTATTAAATCCATATGATTTTTAGTTAACCCTAACCTCCAAAAGGCAAATATACAAATTTGACAGCTGTCGGACTGTTACTTTGTGAAATAGAGCATCTTGAGTGAACTAACTTTTGTCAGTTTGAAGGAAATGGATAAAAATAAATTTCGTGTGTTAATTGTTTTTTGGCGAAAAAAAAATACTGTTGAAGTCAATACTTAGCTTGATAAACACTATTTGCGCTTTGCGCCGGAAAATTCAATCGCTGTGAAGTGGTTTGGTAAGTTTAAACGGGGCGAAATGAACACCGAGGACGATGCACGCAGTGGACGCTCCAAAGAGGCTGTTACCGACGAAAACATCAAAAAGTTCATAAAATAATTTTAGATGACCGCAAAGTGAAGTTGATCGAAATCGCTGAGGCCCTAAAGTAGTGTAAAGTATTGAATGTGCGGGTATGCGAAAGCTCTGTTCAAAGTGGGTGCCGCACGAGTTCACAACCGACCAAAAATAACCACGTGTTGACGATTCTAAGAAGTGTTTGAAGCTCTTCCTCTTTAAAAAAAAACCTAAATTTTTACGTCGATATGTAACAATAAACGAAACATGGTTCCAATCCAGCCGCGGAAAACGATCCCATTTGAAGAAAAAATGATGCTGTTCTACAAGACATTACACGTATCATAAATCAATGAAAACAATGACAAAATTGCATGAACTGGGCTTCCGCATCCACCGTAATCTCCAAATCTGGCCCCCAGCGGCTTTTTCCTGTTCTCAGACCTGAAGAGAATACTCGCTGGAAAGAAATTTAGAACCGAGGATGAAGTAATCGCCGAAACTGAGGCCTATTTTGAGGCTAAAAACCAATCGTACAATAAAAATGGTATCGAAAAACTGTATGACTGCTAAAATCGTTGGATCGCATTCGAAGGCATTGAAGGCATTGAATAATAAAATCAAATTTTATCGATGTTAGCCTACGAACTTTTCCGCCCACTTGGTAGATCAAGTTGTTCGTGTTCCTTCTGTGTTGCTGTGTGGGAGTACCGTTGTAACTGAAAAGCTATAAGCCTTCATGAACACCTGTTTACGTTGCATCATTGAAGTAAATTGGTCTGACATTATTTCAAACAAAGAACTTGGTCGGTGATCATAAAACGATGAGGAGGAGTGCAGGCATCTCGCGAAGTTCTGAATTGAAGTGCATTTCAGTGAACCGCGAACGATCACGCGAATGTATGGTTGACGTGCTGTACCCCACAAGGACTGAATAGCAACCATATATTATATTTCTCTCCTTACACCCTGCACATACATATTATATTAACATACTAGCGGATCCAGGCATGCTTTTTGGTCAATAATCAAATCAGGGTAATAATCACGGGCAAGCGTAATGCTGACCACATTGCCTCCTACAGGCTATCCTGTAGTGTACCGTTACGGTCTTGAATGAAGTGCTCTAACACACTTTGATCAAGGCCATGATCCAATATGGATTGTTGCGCCAACGATTATTATTATTATTATTACTCGGGGAAGCATACAGGTTGCTTCTATTTTGTAGGCTCGTCATAATATGTGGAATCTCGTATATGGAAACATTTTTTAAAAATAAAAAAGGGGCGAATTTGTTGGAAAAAAAAACTAGTTAAAAAAATATAATATTATACAATTAAATATCAGTATGGGTGTATGTAATAAAGGATTCAAATTTCGACTAAATCAGTTAAGTAATATTTTTGTGGGGGCTTCTGCAACACTTTGAAAATGGGGTTTCAAAAAAAACCCTGAACATTTCGACGATAAGTATTTCATAACACGCTTATTGATGAAACGTTCCGAAATTCTTTCTCATACATTGTGTTAGATCCTTGTTTTTCAATAGTATGTATTTTTTCATAATGGCTAGTCAGCTGAATATAATAATATACGACCGATAATATTATATAGAAGGATGCCGACTAATTTCCCTTTATACAGGGTGCGGCAGCATAACTTCCTTTTTTCAAAACTCAATAAAAACTATTGTATGCATCGGAAAATATTTATTTATTTTTTATAATGTAGGTACATGTCTAAAATTTTTATTTACATTGTTTTGAAGATCAAATCTGTTAGGTGACGTCCCCCATTCTCCATACATTGCGTAAACCGATTTCTGGCGTTTGTCATGACTCTTGTTAGCATAGCAGGTGTTATGTTGGCAATTTCTTCTTGGATGTTGGTTTTCAAATCTTGTAGGGTTCTTGGACGGTTCACATAAACACGGGATTTCAAAAAACCCCATAGAAAAAAATCACAAGGGGACAGATCGAGAGAGCGTGCCGGCCATTCCAAATCGCCTCTAATTGAGATAAGGCGCTCCGGAAAGTGTTCCCTCAAAACAGCCATCGATGCTCTTGAAGTGTGTGCTGTTGCACCATCTTGTTGGAACCAAGTGTCCCCCAAATCCAAATTTTCTAGCCGTGGAAAAAAAATTCTGTAACATGTTTACATACCGGTCCGAATTCACTGTCACTGTAACCTCATTTTCCTCAAAAAACCAGGGACCAATAATTCCAGCTGAGGAAATTGCACACCACACTGTGACTGGGTGAATGTAAAGGCTTTTGATGCAATTCTCGAGGGTTGGTGTCAGCCCAGTAGCGCATGTTTGTTTGTTAACCGACCCACACAAATGAAAATGGGCTTCATCGCTAAAAAAAAAACAATAGCACCCTCGGGAACGACATCAAGAAGAAGCTCACACGCGTTCATCCGAGCTCCAACCTGCATAAATATCGGAGGTATCGTTTCGTGATGTTCCAGTTGGATTTTGGTGCGCCCTCCATAGCTTGGTAAAACAGCGCTCAAATTTTCCCTATAAACTAATGCCTCCGGCCATCTTAATTTTAGCTTTACCGGTTTTGAATGCGTTGTCCCTACTCAGATGTTCTGTCGATTTGTTTTTGGATATAATTCAATTGAAGATTAGTCGATAAAAAGGATGTGAGCTCTTTATCGTTTGCCCCTTGCATTACTTAGGGTAAAACCTTCATTTAGTCTATTAAGAAAATTGTTTTATTGTCAACATTTGCTTGGGTCAAAAGTGGTTTCGTTGACCTTACGTGCATGTTTCCCCATGGACGGCTTTTAGAATAATTCTGGTGATTAACTTAAAATGTTCGTTACAGTCCTGGTTCTTGCTCCGATTTCACCATTGACAAACTATGTGTTATTTTTTTACCCGCGAATAACAGAACAGGGGGTCTACCATCTTTGTGAAGTTTCCGAGCAATTCTGCCGGACTTGTGTTCTTTGTTTGCTTATGTAAATCCTGAATCCCTTTGCGCATTTCTTTTATTACTCGTGAACCGACTTTTAATTTTCAAACTTTTTACCCAAAAACAAAATTTCCTTCATTCACCGACTAGCTATTATCATTTAATTTAATTTGAGGTTGACTGGATTGGTAGTTTTTTAGTAATCCTTTTTTCAAAACTCAATAAAAACTATTGTATGCATCGGAAGATATTTATTTATTTTTTATAATGTAGGTTCATGTCTAAAGTTTTTATTTACATTGTTTTGAAGATCAAATCTGTTAGGTGACGTCCCCCATTCTCCATACATTGCATAAACCGATTTCTGGCGTTTGTCATGACTCTTGTTAGCATAGCAGGTGTTATGTTGGCAATTTCTTCTTGGATGTTGGGTTCTTGGACGGTTCACATAAACACGGGATTTCAAAAAACCCCATAGAAAAAAATCACAAGGGGACAGATCGAGAGAGTGTGCCGGCCATTCCAAATCGCCTCTAATTGAGATAAGGCGCTCTGGAAAGTGTTCCCTCAAAACAGTCATCGATGCTCTTGAACTGTGTGCTGTTGCAACGTCTTGTTGGAACCAAGTGTCCCCCAAATCCAAATTTTCTAGCCGTGGGAAAAAAAAATTCTGTAGCATGTTTACATACCGGTCCGAATTCACTGTCACTGTAACCTCATTTTCCTCAAAAAACCAGGGACCAATAATTCCAGCTGAGGAAATTGCACACCACACTGTGACTTTGGGTGAATGCAAAGGCTTCTGATGCAATTCTCGAGGGTTGGTGTCAGCCCAATAGCGCATGTTTTGTTTGTTAACCGACCCACACAAATGAAAATGGGCTTCATCGCTAAAAAAAAACAATAGCACCCTCGGGAACGACATCAAGAAGAAGCTCACGTTCTGAAAGTTCCTGCACTATCGCCATCTTATAGGGATGAAAATGAAGATCATCACGAAGAATTCTTCTCACAGAACGATCGGATAGTCCAAGGGCAGATGCGTGTTTGCGCGCAGAACGCCGTGGCGATCGCAACATTGACGCTCCCACTGCTTCAATGTTCTCAGGTGATCTAACGGGTCGAGGGACTCCAGTTCTTCCTTTTGTCGCACTTGCAGTTTGTCTGAATGTAGTGACCCATGTAACAATTGATTTGCGGTCTGGGACAGGAGCCAACGGGGCTAAATTAAAGCGATTCCGAAATGCACGCTGTGTTGCAATAACCGAACATCCGCTTGAAAAGTAAACCTCAACGGCAAAGGCACGCTCATCACTATTCCAACGCATGATGGCGACTGAACTGTATTGGGACAAAACTTTACAGTATCCCCTCTTGAACGAGACCACTAGCGCTCCGCTATGACATCAACTAACTGAGTGGCGCGCATTTTAAAAAAGGAAGTTATGCTGCCGCACCCTGTATAACTTCTGCGACGCGGTCCATTCTTTGCGCCATAACTAGAGAGACAAAAAATTAAATAAAATTATAAAAACCTTGCGTGATCAACTTGTGACTTCAAACATTTTTGGGGATATTTTTGACATCAGTACTTTAACGTGCGTCCCCCCGTGGGTATTCTATGAAGTTGATATCTGGCGACGGTGGAGAGCCATTCAAGAATTGAAGTATTGTGACGCAAATCACTTTGGGAAAATTATGTGTAATGTCAATGTAAATCGTAGTAATCATAATTATCCAGAACAAAATTATCTAACGGTAGGGTGAATATTTATTTAGGAGAAGTTTTAACAAATTTTGTCAAAGGCGCAAAGTATAATATGTAGTTTTCTAGTAGAGCATTTACAGGCCGGCACGGAAGTCAGGCTAGTTCTAAAATTAGAACAGATCACGTTGGTTGTAAATACGCCTCGAATTGTATCAGTTGAAGGAATTGTTCTATAATTAATTGTCTAGTATGGTTGTATTATTTATTGTAAAATAAACGCTTATATTAAAGTTATAGAACAAGTCTACGAAAAGCAAGTAAAGTAGCACTTGGTGACAGCACTGGGTTTGCTTAAACCAGAATGGTTAAATTCGAGGCCCTGAAATTGGAGCAGCTTAAAAGGGAGCTGTCAGCGTTAGAGCTCCCTACGACGGGAACTAAAGTGACCTACAGAGGAGACTTCGCGAAGCTTTGGAGTCAGGAGGTATTAATGTCGCAGAACGTGAATTCCAGTGTGAGCCTATAGTATCTATCGAAGGTCATGAGGAAGCAACTGGAACGTCCACGGTAAACAACAACCACATAGCAGCTTTAATGCCAGCTATATATAGAACCGAAGAGTTGAGTAGAAAGCAAAAAGAAGAATTTAGAAGACGACAAGAGGAAAGCATAAAGAGAAATCTAGAAGACGTCAAGCCGAAGAATGAGCAAAATTTATGGGGAAGATGGCAAGACGACAAACTGAATTTTTAGAAGAGTTTGAAAGCGGGTTGAAGATAACTGAAGAACTAAAGGAAAACATACAAAGTGTCTGGGAGAATCGCTTAAGAAAGCTATGGGAAGCCAAAAGGCAGGATGGAAAGCCGATGTATCGAGAAGTGAGTATACAAAAGCAATTGATACAGCATGAGAACGCCAATGAGATTACAAAGTCGATGCAGGAGAGCATCCGAGAAGCTGAAAAATGGCAGAAGTAAGTTGCCAACTTGCATTAGAGTAGCAGTCAGGATATTCGT
This sequence comes from Hermetia illucens, assembly GCF_905115235.1. NCBI lineage: Eukaryota > Metazoa > Arthropoda > Insecta > Diptera > Stratiomyidae > Hermetia > Hermetia illucens. The sequence continues at coordinate 76,379,335 of NC_051852.1, forward strand.
AAATCACAAGATGTGACTTAGAAGTAGGAGCGAAACTACCGAGAAGCGGTAGACAATGGAAAAGAAATTTGTAAGAAGGATGAGCATACCTGGTTGGGTTCAAGAGTTGATAAGTCGGCAGACGGAAAGTGTGTAGTGGCGAGAAGCGAGTGATAAGAACTTGGGACCTTTAAGCACAGAGGTAGCAATAGGCATATACTGGACGGTAAGGAATCTAACAACAGTGTACAACTCGTTTAGTGAGTTTAAGGCAATGGTTCGCCAAGTTATAAAATTGCACTTGTGCGCATTTTTAGAAGCGAGTTCCATGATTGGAGAAGAGGAAGATGAAAGAAATCAGAAGGGATGGATGAATGGACACGGAAAGGCGAGAGTTTTGGGATAATTACAGTGAAGAAAGCGAAGTGATAAATAGAAGAAAATTAAGAAGTAAGGAGAATACACGAGTGAGTATCAGAACGACCTAGTAGTGTTGATCGTTTGAGTGCTAGGGCAGAGAGAGAGCTAACTTTCGAGTAAGTATGGCAAGGCTATGGAAAAGTGGTGAAAGTAAAGGAAACAATTAATTTGAAGGAGCAGAGCCAAAGAGGAAGCGCACAAATGTTGATGGTTGTGTTATGAGTAACAACACCGGGCATCATTTTGAACCATCATGAAAAAGTAATTAGTGAGAATTTGTATGTCACCGAAACTATAACGAATGGCAAACAGCGGTTTTATTGGACTAGATGCTTAGGATCAGATCGCGTGAAACTATGTTAATGGCATGACTTTGCAAAAGGGTCGGCGAGACGAAGAAGTACATGCTCCTATCGGAAGAAGTTTTATGGTTGAGGTAAAGCCGTCATCAGAGAGCGGTAAGGAAAAATTGCACTCTTCAAGTCATAGCAGACAAGCAAGATTTGATGTAAGATCCAGTTTGGTTGGCTCTTTCGAGTATCAATTGGTATTGCTTCAGAGTTTACAGCATGAGAAGGGGAAAACACTAAAGTTGCAATCGAAATTGGAAGTACCTCGTTGGGAAATTACGGAATTTAGTTATGACGTTAACTAAATTAGACGAAGTGGATCGAGGCGGACGAAAATGAAATTGGAGTACCTGTTGAAATAGGCAAGATAGTAATGACAATTAACCAGGACGAGATTATAAAGCAGTGCGGTGAATATTTAGTTAGGATAATTGTTAACGTGTCCGGATAGCTGGGTTGTTAGAGCACAAGGCTGCCATACGAAAGGTCGCGGTTCAAATCTCCCTGGTGGCAGTGGGATTTGTACCATGACTTGACGTCGGATACTAATCAACTCAGCTGTGAATGAGTACCTGAGCCAAATCAGAGTGATAATCTCGGGCGAGCGCAATGCTGACCACATTGCATGCTATAGGGTACTATAATCCTGTAGTGTACCGTTACGATCTTGAATGAAGTGCTCTAACACACTTCAAGGCCCTGATCCAATTGGATTGTTGCGCCAACGATTATTATAATTGTTAACAGGTGACCCTAATGCCAGTAAGGACATCTTGTAAAGCGATTTCAAACTTTTCTAGAATATTCCGTGGGATATAAAATGGCCGGAGCTTCGCCCACGGAGTTCTAGGTTAGAACAGTTCGCATTGGTTGTAAATAGGCCTCGAATTGTACCAGTGGAAGAAATTGTTCTATAATCAATTTGGTTGTATTATGAAGTGTAAAATAAACGCTTATCCTAAAGTTATAGAACGGGATTCCGAAAATTTTACGTCTAACTTTTCTGCAGATATCGGAAATTCGACCCCAAAGTATCAATATACGATCTTTTCAAGGATTCTGTGAAGCGTTCTAAACAGTGTCGTCTTTTTGTTACCAAATTTACTATCTTTTCATCAGTACCTGATTCCATTTTCTTATTTTCCGGTACTTGGACTTTATGTACTGTTCAATACTTTTCAACATAAACCGAAACGAAGTTAATATTTGTCAATGTCGCGTTTTGCCGAATGACAAAAAGACCAAAAAATTGAACTGATGAACTTACGTTGCCTCTGGTCATTTTATAAAATCGCACAGACAAAGTTGCGGTTTCAGTTACCGCAGTTCAGCACATCCACTAAGTTGGACACAAAGTGAAACCACCCATTGCGGAAACTAGCAGTTAGAAAATAACAGGACGTCATTCGTAATTCACAGAAAAGTCCGTTGAAAAGCGCTACGACATTGGAGGAAGATGACACTACATGCACGGGCAGACAGGTTGACTCTTAGAACATACACTAATTATCAAAAAAAAAGTGGCCACCTACCTGGTGTCGAAAGAGTGTCAAATATTGCCGCCGCATGTAATATTTCGGGGTTTTTCGTAATTTTGCAATGAAGCAGGTATAAAAAGGGACATCAGAACATCAAAGGACATCAGTTCCTAACAAACAGACGAAGTGCAAGGATACAAAATTTAGAAATAGTGAAAAATCATTCAAAGGTGGAAATTGTGCTTGAAATACATTTTTAATAATTTGTCGAATTAAAATGTCTCCAAAACAGCGGTAAGTAATTATTATCATTAACTTAGTAGAAAAGGATAGTAAGAAAAAACTCATCAAAAATTAGGCTTGCCTCAAGGACTTTTCACAAGGATAATCCTGGTAGAGTCCTGGAAGCAAGCGGAGAAATCAGTTTGAAGATTAAAAATTCATATATTTGAATTATTTTCAAAAAATCATTTTGTTTGAAAAGAAACTCAAGAAAAGTGTATACATTTTTTCTACAGGCAATTAATGGAGGAAGAAAAAGGACGCATCGTAGGACTAAGCGAGTCTGGTAAATCACAACGCGAAATCGTGAGAATTTTTAAAAAATCGGATGTCGAAGTTTCGAGAAGCGGCGTGCAGCAAGTATTGCGACGTAAACAAGCAAGCGGCAGTGTAGCACGTAAGAAAGGCTCCGGAAGACCACGAAAAATGAATAGCAGAGACACGAGAGCGTTGGAACAACACGCGCTGGGGAATCGGAAATCGTCGATCGCACAAATATCTAAAGATTTTGTGCCAGCCAGCGGAAACTTAGTAAGTCGCCACACGATTTCACGCCGTTTGAAAGATGTTGGCATTCGCAGTCGGCGCTGTCGAAAAGTTCCGGCTCTTAAACCGAGGCACAAAGCTGCAAGATTGGTTTGGGCCAAAGACCATCGAAACACCGACTGGACTAAAATCATTTGGTCGGACGAATCAAGATTTTGTCTTCGATCGGACAGGCCGCAACGCTGTCTTCGTAGGTCAGGCGAGGAATACAGTGAGGATTGCATCCAGGAAACGCAGAAAGGCAACCCTGGAATAATGGTATGGGGCTGTTTTTCCTCAAAAACAGTAGGTGTACTGCACCGGGTACCAGTGAATACAAAAATCAACTCAGCTGAATATAAAAATATTTTAGAAACATCACTGGTACCAAGTCTAGCGAGGTTCAGAACACCTCGCCTATTAACTTTCCAACAAGATAATGCACCATGCCATAAGACAAGGCTCATATCCGATTGGTTGGCCCAAAAACATATAAGGACTCTTGATTGGCCTGCTCAAAGCCCTGATTTAAATCCCATCGAAAATATATGGGACCATATTGATCGTGAGATTCACGACAAGACAATTAACAACTTAAACGAGCTATGGGAAGCTGTTTTGGGTGCCTGGAATAGAATCTCCGAGGAATATTTAGAAGTACTAATTAATTCTATGCCAAACAGAATTGATAATGTTATTAAAAATAAAGGAGGACATACCTCTTATTAATAATAAAAAATTTGTTTTTTATTTATAAATAGCCTTTACACTTCCTACCATAGTATTTGTAAAACAGATATTTGAAATTGTTATCAATTGGGGAGAAACTAGGGTTCAAGTTTGGTTTTTCGGAAAAAGTTTGGGTGGCCACTTTTTTTTGATCATTAGTGTACGTAGAATATTGTGAAGTTTCTAGTCGTCCAGGCAGACTGTTATCGTACAATATTCTACACCGACTCTATATGCCTCGCCTATCGGTAAACTTCAGTTTGAACAGCTGGAGCATTTACTATAACTCTAGCTCGATAAACGGTAAATCTCCTCAAAAAATAATTTGCAGAAAAATTGTTGAATATTGGGAACGAAGTTCCCCGCCATGTTCTTCAATATCTTTTCAATTCGATGCATTGTTAACTTACAGGTGTTACTGAATATATAACATTAAAATTGAAATGGAAGTTGGGATTTGGTTGATTTTCATCAGAATCAGTTAATTTTGCTTGTTATACCAATACTTTTCTTGTACTCGGTTGTGTTCATTTTCTTTGTCTTCTTTGTGTGATTTGCATTACGTAGGAATAAATGTTTTAGGGTTTTCATTGTATTTCTCATGCGTGTTCATTTGTTCGTTCTTTAACCTTCTCTTTCAGGGGATCGCTCTCCAGACAACATTGTCGAAGAGATGCTGAGGACTGCTGACAGGTGAAACCGTGTTGCCCATTACGTTCTCGTTGCTAAGAAGATAGAACTCGATCGGTGGAGGAGCCGGATGGCAGGGGGTTCCTTGAACTGACAGTTCCCTTCCTTCTCCCGCCTCCCGTTGGTAAAAGGAATTCCCTGAACTGAAGGCTCCGCAAGGCGGGAGAGTTCGGGGACTAGCCCGAAATAATGTGACAAACGGCCAGCTCTCTGACGATGGGAAGGTGTTTAGTTGGTAGTCCCACGACGTACCGAATCGGGAGTCCAACACTGTGTGCGTAAATCCATTCACCTACCCTAATAAAAAAAAACAAACAACATGAGCGGTGAAAATCTTTTTTTTCGCTTTTACCTAAATAGGTAATATTTTTTTCGCTTTTGAAAATACTGGTTCCAACCCATGTGACTATCATACATCCTCACACCATCATGGAATCTCCGCCCACTCGCGACCATCCGATTCCAAACGGTAGATTTTAGACTAGCCGGACTACAACCCAAATTTGTCCAGGATTGTTAACTTTAACTTTTCCCCGAAAAGGAGCGCTTCGCAAAGTTTGGCGATTCGTTTCAGCTGAACCCCATCGCTGCATGTTAGGAAGGGTCTGCCTCGTTTTCCTTTTTCTACCAGAGATATTGCCCTTACAGACTTTCCGGGTGGGATCATACTCATTCATACGGATTAAGTGACCCGCCCACTGTAACCTATTGAGCCTATCGCTCATAGATTTCGTCGTTATGTAGGCTAGGGAATCGTCCATCCTCATGTAGAGGGCCAAAAATTCTTCGGAGGATTCTTCTCTCGAACGCGGCCAAGAGTTCGCAATTTTTCTTGCTAAAAACCCAAGTCTCCGAGGAATACATAAGGACTGGCAAGATCATTGTCTTGTACAGTAAGAGCTTTGACCCTATGGTGAGACGTTTCGAGCGGAACAGTTTTTGTACGCTGAAATAGGCTCTGTTGGCTGATAACATTCATCATCGTAGCTGTTATTGGTTGTGATTTTCGACCCTAGATAGAAGAAATTATCAACGATCTCAAAGTTGTACTCTCCTATCTTTATTCTTCCCGTTTGACCAGTGCGGTTTGATGTTGTTGGTTGATTCGTCTTCGGTGCTGACGTTGCCACCGTATATTTTGTCTTGTCTTCATTGATGTGCAGCCCAAGATCTCGCGCCGCCTGCTCGCTCCGGATAAAGGCAATTTGTACGTCTCGGGTGGTTCTTCCCATGATGTCGATATCGTCAGCATCGGTCAGTATTTGGGTGGACTTAAAGAGGATCGTACCTCTTGCATTTACCTCAGCATCACGGATCACTTTCTCGAGGGCCAGATTAAAGAGGACACATGATAAGGCATCCCCTTGTCGTAGACCGTTGTTGATGTCGAATGGTCTTGAGAGTGATCCTGCCGCTTTTATCTGGCCTCATACATTGGTCAGGGTCAGCCGAGTCAGTCTTATCAATTTCGTCGGGGTACCGAATTCTCTCATGGCCGTGTACAGTTTTACCCTGGCTATGCTATCTGATCTGTTGCTGATTTGCCTAGAGTGAAGCCTCTTTGGTATAGGCCAATGATGTTCTGGGCATATCTTATAGATGGTACTCAGCAATGTGATACCGCTATAATTGCTGCACTGTGTGATATTTCCCTTTCTATGTATGAGACAGAAAATACCTAGTGTATAAGGCTTCATCCTGCTGACTTGTTGGTAAAACTTCCGCATCTGGTGCGGTTGCTCCCTGTATTTTTTTAGTTCACAGACCTTTTGGTTCTCCCAGGCTTCCTTTTGCCGTCTGTGAAGTTGCTTCTCCGCTAGACGGAGTTCGTGATAAGTCTCTGCGCGTGCCCGCGTTCTTTGAGAATGCAACATTACTCGGTATGCAGCATTCTTCCGTTCCGTAGCTAGCTTACATTCATCGTCAAACCAGCCGTTTCGACTTTTTTTACGGCTGGGGCCAAGTATTTTTGTGGCCGTATCAATGATAACGTTTTTCAGGTGGTTGTGAAGATCATTTGTTGATGCTTCATCTCTAAGATCTCTGCTGACAGCGCTTATTGCTGCATCCATTTGCCTCTTATAGGTGTTTTGGATGGCTTCAGCATTCACTCTCACCTGATTGTCAGAGGGGAGTGGAGGTGGTGTCGTAATTCGAGCTCGGAGCACCATGCCAACGAGATAGTGGTCCGAGTCTATGTTGCCCCCCCCTATATTTTCTCACATTCATCAAGGCTGATAAGTGGTGGCGTTCAATCAGCACGTGGTCAATTTGGTTGAAAGTGGTCCCGTCTGGAGAGGCCCACGTATGTTTGGGGACCGCTTTCCGCGCAAAATCAGGTACTTCCAACAACCATTTCGTGCGATACTGCTAACTGAATAATCCGCAGTCCGTTATCATTGGTATCCCTATGTAAGCTATAGAAGCTGACGTATCGACTGAATACGGGCTCCGTCCCTACTTGACTGTTGAAATCTCCCAAGTATGATTTTGATATCATACTTGGGACAGGTTTTGAAGGTCCGCTCAATTGCCTTGTAGAAGGTATCCTTCTCCGACTCTGCAGTTTTCTGTAGGGGCGTGAACGTGTATGGGGCTTATATTTCTAAATTTGCTTCGCAAATGCAGAGTGCATAGCCTTTCGCTTATATTTTCAAAGCCGATAACAGCAGGTTTCATTTTTTGCCTAACTAAGAAAGCTACTCCGAGCACATGGTTTACTGGATGGCCGCTATAGTATATGGTGTAGTTTCTCTTCTCCAGGAAACCGGTCCCTGTCCATCACATCTATTGTAACGCTGTTACATCAGCCTTAGATTGGGACAGGGTATCGGCTAGTTGCTCAGCAGCATTCGCTCTGTACAGGGAGCGCACGTTCCATGAAAAAATGCACAAATCGTTAATCCGCTGTCGTTGCCGGGTTCGTCGTTGTAAAATCCATCCTGCCCGAGGCTCCTTTCGTAACATCGGTTTTCCGTGTAGGGTTGTCAGCCCTACCCAACCCCCAACCTGGAGGACCAGTTGGTACATTTTGTCCCGGTTTAAGGCGCGGGAGACTTGCCTTCAGCCTTCTCCGTCTGCAGTTTTTCATAAAGAAAGAACTCCCAGCGACCACCACGTGGAAGTGGAGATAGGGTTCGGTAGTAGAGCTGTTGGTGTTGGTTCAGCAGGCAGAAATATCATTTAACTTGTTTATTTCCACTCTGATCTACTTTGTTTTTACTTTTCATACAAACAATCTGCTTTTTACTTAGCTAAATTTAATTTTAGTCGAACTTTTTCCTGTCCAGATGGCTCAAGTGGTCGCGCTTGAAATCTCACTGGTGGATTTTCGTGGGATTTTCGATCGTGAATAAGTACCTGAGTCAGGGTATTAATCTCGGGCGAGCGCAATGCTGACCACATCGCCTCCTATAGTGTAATTGTAGTGTATCGTTACGGCCTTGAATGAAGTGCTCTAACAAACTTTAAGGCTCTGATCCAAGTTGATTGTTCCACGAACGATTATTGTTAAACTTTTTCCAAACACTTCATCCTCTCCTTCACTTCTTCACACACAAATTAAAAGTAAATTTATTGAAACTACTCGATACCGTTAGAAGCTGGTGCCATACATTCTTAGTGATTTCACCCACGATATCCACAGTGGAGACACTGCCCGAGCTTAACATTCAACTGACAAATTCCAGTCCAGGTGAGGAAATAGGGAACAGAATCAATGAATATGTATCTGAAAGAAAGAAATAAAACACCTTTTTTTATTTTTCAAACACAGAAAAAACAGTATATTTTTCCGCTTTCGTTTTGTACTTAACTACTTATATATTTTTCATGTTCTTCCACTTTTGCTCTTTTTTACGATAACAATAACTATATTTCTGCTTTTTGCAAAACATATAGGAAAAAAATCATCTCTTATTTAAATTTAGTTCGTATTTGCACATGAATTTGGATTTGTTTGGAATTTCTTCTGCAATTTGAAGTCAATTTCAATGACAGAACTAAGATAAACTCAAAATTTCAGACTAGTGCGGGGAAGCTAAAGCGATGCATTTAAACAAATCGCACTTGCCCGCATGCACAGCTACAAATGCATTTTCAACAATTTATTCTTTTATACTTTTACGTGGTTCTGCTCTTTCCAGTGCAGACAAGGTAAAATTACGGCTGTATTTGCTCTGTAACCTTGCAGGTGGGCTAGCGGTTAGTCTCTCCTCCCTGAAATATAGGATGAGGCGTAGAGATGTAGAGGGTAAATGAGATCTACACAGCAAAGCTTATCGACTGTAAGTGCTTTCAACTTAGTGAGTTGGAGGCAGCTCCAAATGAAACTTATGAAGGTTTTTATCTGCCAGGGATTCTACCTTGTGAATTGACAAAGCCGCGAAAAAGTATACAGAAGAAGTTTGCAGAACTATCGACATTTGAAATAAATTCCTATCATAGAATTTCTTCTTTGAGCGTGTCCCTCTAAAATTTTGCTTCGATAGTTCTAATCCGATCCTTTAGCCTCAAACACGAATTTTCCTTCCAATATGAGATCCTATTTAGTGCGAAAATAGAGCGCCTTTGAAAAACAGGGAATTAAAATCAGGTAGAATAGAATAGAATCGTGATATAGCTTCGAGTAGAAATAAACCTAAAACGAAGGGTTTTGTATAATACTTAATGTAGGGTATATGAATTTTTTTCCGTTTATCAAAACTAATTCCTTATACACATTTGTCTTCCGCATGTCTTCTAAAAAACAGAATACGAAATAGACCACACATGCAAATATATTCGAGAAATTGAAATATACAATATTTCAAAATAAAACGGATTTCCCTTACATGCTTAATTTGCTAGAGCTCGTCTCTCATTCTGCATGTCTACCCACCTAATCATTGATTAAACCTAGCTTAACAGATTACGATTCATTTCATGTTGCAGTATTCTCAGTAGTGTGACCAACCTTCTCCTATTTGCCTACTTTATATTATGTGGTTTAATTTGTTTTCCCGTTAAGATTTGATACAACATACTTTGAATATATAGAATTAACTAACATTTACTACTACAAAGCGGAACGTCACTTAATTGATGTAAAGGTGATGTAGATTTCTTATTTGGCAAATTGCAGTTTTGTGCTGGTGCTGTTGCAGATGAGTTGATGAAAGTGGTTGCGGTGGTATTGGTGTTGGACAATACAGTATTAGCTGCTACACTGGACTTGCTTTGTGACATGGCTAGCTGCGTCGGTGCCAACGTTTGTTGCGATGAAGGTATCGTGAACAGCAAGGACGCTTGTGGGAGTTGGTTCTGAGTAGCCGTCTTACCGTTATTTTGATTAATATCACTATCACTATTGCCAAGAAATCTAGAACCCAAACAGTTACGTAAGATTTTGCCTTTCTCGGTAAATAATACTGAATGTCTTGTTGTGTTCGGTGGCGCGTTACTATGGATGTTATGATTCACTTTGTCTCGCACAATGGATCCACACGATTGAGCCTTGTAAAGCCGACCGCGTTGAAATAAGCCTGGTAGAGGAATGCAGATTTTTTTATGAACCTGTGTGTGAAGGGAGATAATAAGTGAATATTAGTTCGGGGGGAATTGAATAATGTAAAAGTTTAGAAGGAGCTTATAAAACAAAACTAAATTGCCATTCATTCAGATGTGGCTTTAATGTTTTTCCAAGTTAGCAAATGAAAAATAACGATCCAATAATGGAAGTGAAATGAAATAAAGGATTCTAATTACTAGATTTTGTCTCCATATGAGATTCAAGCCTGTTATATTGGAGCTTTAGACGAAAGCTGCTCTAGTGATATTATAGGGTGGCGTCGAACGGAAAAGTGGACGTAAATCGTAAAAGCAAAAAAGGCTTTGTTGTTGCGCGGAAAATGATCATTGGAAAAGATACAATAGAAATGGTCGCTACGAAAATAAAGAACAATTGACAAAAATAAAACTTATAATAATAAATCATAAGCGTCCGCGTGAAATATTGAAAATGTCTACTGCCAGTGAAGTCTTCCTATTTGAAATGCAGTTCAAATCAGGCAGCAATTGTAAGCGGTGGATATATGAAACAACATTTAAAGGAGGGTTAATCAAAAAAACCAAAAAGACTAAAATCGTTCTTACTTTTCTACAAAGAAAAACTACATTCATACTTAGAAGTGGTCCAAACTTCAATTCAAAGTAAAGAGGTCAATTAATTAGGGCAGTTTACTCGTATAAACTTTGGGCTGAAATTTATTTTCGCATTCACGGCCCTTTTGTCGTTTTTCGAAAAGTACAAAACATATATCTCAATTGGACAGCAATTGCCGATTCTCTTCCAGGTGGCACCACCCTTGAAAGCGGAGGATCCGATCAATTACTGTAGCAACACAACCTCCTGAGTGCCCGGATAGCCAAGTGGTTAGAGCACAAGGCTATCGTACGGGAGGTCGCGATTTAAATCTCACTGGTGGCAGTGGAATTTGTATCGTGAGATAATCTACTCCTCCAATCGCTTTCAGCATTCTACAATGACATATATCTCATACCTCTAGCTCTTAGCTTATATATACAGTACTGGGCAAAAAAATCCGGTCAGTTAAGTGCGCCCTACTTAATCTTGCGTAAGTTCGTTATTTTAATTTTAATTGACAAGCAGTTTTTTGTTGTATAAATACAGATGTGAAGAAAGTATTAGCACCGTTAGATTGTAGTTTCTTGCAGTGGTAACTTTTTGAAGTGCATTAATTAGAAAAAGATGCAAAAAACATGTAAAATGAGTGATATCGACAAAGGAGAAATAATTGCCTTATTTCATGAAGATGTAGCACACGATAAATAGCGGTCGTTTTGGGCTTTAGTTAGCCCTCTGTAGCTGACTTTTAAAAAAATTCCGGGCTACTGGGTCTACTGCCCAAAAAACAGGGTTCTAGAAGAACGAGAAAGACTACATCAGTTGAAGACAGACTGATGCGGAGATTCTGCCTGCGGGATCGATTCAAAACTTTATCGGACATTAAAAAGAACTCAACGATGCCATTCGGGCAGAAATTGATGCATCAAAGGTTCGACGAGGAGGAGGCTCAGAGAGGGCGGATTTTATGGGCGACGTCCCGCAAAAAAAACTCAGTAAAGCAGCTGATTTGGCCCGGGAACAGCTCAAATTTAAACCCCTTAGAAAAGTTCTCGGAACACTGAAGAAAAAGGTAGCTGAACAGAAGCCAAAAAGCCAACATGAGCTGGATTTAATCCTCTTAACAAGGTGGAATAACGAAATTGACCTGCAGGTTCTGCAGAATCTCATTTCATCAACGCCAGCGAGGATTAGGGCCATAATTAAGGCAAAAGGAGGTGCAACGAAATTTCAATCAAGCATTTATAAATTTATTGTTTAGCTATTAACTAAACAAAAAAAAAATATTGTGATGCAACGAGTTTTATGATGAAAACTAAACCAAATTTACCTATTTTTCGTAAAGTAGACTAATTTTCAATAAATGTCCCTCCTGAAAAATTTTACATACTTTTTTTTTCTGAAAACTAGTTTTAGTGCACAATATCAATAAAAAAACCTTCATTTTTATTTTTTTGATCAGCTCGATATTTTTTCTGAAAAATCAGATTTTTTTTTGCCCAGCACTGTATATTCACACTGAAATCGAAAAAAAACCGATAGTTCAGAAAATGTACGTTGGAACTCACGGTACATAAATCAGAGCGCTACAAAAGAAGCTGGCTGGGGGGGACAAAAAGATTAAAAAGGTTGAAACCGGATACACGGCGTATCTGAGGGGGCCCGTGAATGAGAGAAGTAGACTGTACGCTGATAAGACAGTTGATGAATACCAAGGAGGTTTTGGACTAGAAAATCGACAACTGACCAGCTATTTACGATCAAACAGGGGCTAGAAAAATGCTAGCAATTCAACATCGACGCTCATCAAATATTCGTTGACATCAAGCAAGCATATGACAGTATTGATCGAAACGTACTGTATAAAGTAATGCTTGACTTGGGAATTTCAACAAAACTGGTAAGCATGGTAAGCATAATGAAAATGTTTAACAGCGAAGGTCAGAGTCAATAATAGCATAACAGATGGGTTTAAGACAAACCACAAATTAAAGCAAGGGGATGGACTGACACCTCTGCTGTTCAATCTGATACTGGAGAAGGTTATACGAAAGTTGTCTATGGACACAAGCGGCACGATGCTCATAAGTCCCGCCATATCGTCGCATATGCGGACGATATAAATGTCATGGCGTGATCTTTTATGTCAGTAAAAGAGATTTTTACAAACATCGACAAGACAACAAATGAAGTTGGCCAAAGAAAATTTGCAACCAAATATAGTCGAAAATTAAGGATAGTATCTATCTTGCAATTCAAAGCCTTTTACATTTAATGCGAATAAGAGGACGAAACGAATGGTATTATATAGTATGCTAAATGCAAAGTGAAGCTTACCGACTGCTCATTCAAAGTCGTACACAAGTCAAATACTCGTGTTATTAAGAGGTTAGGCTAAGACTCCAAAAATTGAATATCAAAAAACTGTATTACTTGATGATAATATGAATTAAAACGAGAAGCATTCAGCATGAAAAAGCCAGATTAGGTTTTAAAATACGAATAATAAAATGGACGAGTAGATTTCTGAATAGGTAAACCAATTCGTTTACTTAGAAATTCTACTTTCGAAGGACGGACTGCCATTTGTACCCAGTAGCGACATAAATACTATTACAAAATTGAACAATGGAAGAATTCCGGAAATTTAAAATTATTCCAGCTTTCACCATGGAGTGGTCAAATAACGAGAAGCATACCACTGTTGTAGCTCTGTGTGAAATGAAAAAAAGTGATGTTTTCAAAACGCTCCGTCCGTCTTTTGTTCTGGTAGTCTGCGTTATTGCGTGAAGCAATTTCATCACGAAGTTCTCCATTGGCTGATAGCGTTGACCCGAGGTATTGAAATCGCTCAATTCTGGGCAGGAAAACATCATCTATATAAAGCAGTGAATAGGGCGCTGGACGTTGGATGTCACTTGTGACGGTGTCCATTACAAGAACAAAGAGGAGGAGCCATACTTCGAACTTTACTTTTCGGATCGTGGTACAGCAATTGAACCCAGCGCACGAGTTCTTCTGGCACTAAGTGTTGTCGTAAAGCATACCAGATGAGTTGGTGTGGCACACGGTCAAACGCTTTCTCTAGATAGGGAAATGTAATGTAAAGTGGGCGATGCTTCTCACGGTGTTTCTCCATTCGTAACCGCGCAGCGTGTATTGCATCCGTAGTTCCGTAATTTTTGACAAATCCGGCTTGATTCACGGTTATTTCAATGATTTCGCGAATACGGTTGTCAAGAATGCGTTCAAAAATCTTCATGTTATGGGAAAGTAATCGGATCGAACGGTAATTTGAAGATTCTGCTGCACTATCTTTCTTTTTCTATATTGGAACTGTGGTACTTTCTTGGCAATCATATGGTGTTCTTCCTTCGTGCATAACCCGATTAAATAATTCATTGAGCCACAGTGTTGGATCTCAGCTCTTCGCTTTCCAGAGCTCATATGCGATGTCCTCAGGTCCTGCCTCCTCGACTTCAGTTACTCTGACAGTTAAGTCCTTGAATGTTTTACGTAGGTACCTGTCCTGGAGACTTAATCCCACGGTCTTCTTAAGACACCGGTCTTCGTAAAACACGGATTGATTTTGTGACCACAATCAAAGCTCCGCTGTGACAAGCAACAACGGTACCAGTCTACACCAAGTGCATTGCTTAGCATTCATACTGGTGAATGCAAGACATACCAAAATCTCTACCGAACTAACGAGTACGGCACCCGTGTTGAAACGCAACACCACGCCGAGGCCCGAAGGTCTCTTCTCGCTTGAGCATAACCACAGCGCCCATGAAACTCCCACTAGGGGGCCTACCGCAAATAACCGAGCTGTACTCAAATACAACGGGAGTTCACCCGAAGTATGAGAGTCCAGGAGTTATCCCGGTTCCAATGGTACCAGTATACCCCTGGTAAGGTTCCGTGGCCAATTACCACTTCAGATGAGTCCCCGTGCAGACTCGGGTCTGATCGCTGTGATTAGGCCTTTGGATCATTCGCCTACTGCATCACGGCCGGCAAACCAAAATGAGTACAGTGTCTCCCGATGCCAACACTATGGAGGTTCTCCTCGATCACTTGGTTTTGGATTGGCCGACAGGGTTGCCGCCCCGTCTTCTTCACCGCCACCTCTGGGCACCCAGTTGCCTTGACAGGTGGCAATGATTGTGGAAGTGGAGGATGAGCAAATTTTTCAGTTGAAGTCTGCGCGAAGTATTCTCGCCATCTATCCGTTGCGGTTCGACGGTTGGTAAGCAAAGCACCGTTCTTGTCATTAACGCAACAGAAGTGTTCGATATCCTGTGTGCGTTCGTTACGGCTTTTGGCAAGTTGATACAGATCTCTCTCGCTATCCCGAGTGTCCAGTGTATCGTAAAGATTTTTGTAATGGTCCGCTCGGATGACAGCGACTGCTTTCTTTGCTTCTTGGTTGGCATTCTTATAAATTTGACAATTGGCCAGTGTTTTATCGTCGAGAAATTTGTGGTAGGGGCGTTTCTTTTTTATTCCAAAGCCAAGTACCCGGCTTGGTTCCACGATTCTTCCGCATTCGTAATGGTTGGTAATCGCGTAAGTGTTGTTGTTGGAATAACGGAGATAAGCACGTATTTAGAAAGTCTAATACTTTCCTTACAAAAACAAGTTGGAATACGGGAAGCTGGCGCTTCTGACATTTTCCTATTCGTACATTGCTAAACACACAAAATGTTCCTCAATATTTTTTGAAACTACAAAAAATACATACATATTATAGACGTAGATATGCTCTCCCTAAACAAGCAAACGTTGCATTTTGCCAAATACTATACTTATATATGCGTGTGTATAAATTGACCATACACAGATTTCCGATTTATTTCGTGCAGAAAAGATACATATGTACATATAAAGTATGTGTATTGAATACCGCTTGTTCAATGTACAAATATATCTATCTGAATTGCCAAGGTTATGTCTTAGGTTATCCCTTAAGCAAGTGCCAAATCTTGCAATTCTAGCATGAACTTAAAGAGGTTTCTGGCAAAATTTCTAAAATGTGGTAATATACTATCATTAACTTTATTTGTGCAGATATCGGAATGGGATGTATTTTGAGGCCCAGATTTCACTGTGATTTTTTTCAGAGTTTTCGGTTAGAAAGGTTAGATACCCCATATGGCTACATGCTGTGAAAAAAAAAATTGCACCTTCCACTCCCATGTATGGGGGCCCCCTCTTAAACTTAACACAAAATGGCACCACTTGCTGTATGTAAAGGGAACACCAGACCACATGCTCTCATCAATTTTCGTGACAATCGGTCCAGCCGTTTCCGAATAAATCAGGTGTGACAGACAAACAGTCAGACGTCGAATCGATTCTAACGATGTCGCTTAATAAATTATTAAAATATTCACTAAAAATACATTAATATGAACAATTTTGAATGTATTTTGATATTGTTCTTAACTAGGATCATGGCTTATACCGTTCAATTCACTATTACACAGTTAAATTTACAGTTCCCACCGCAAAATGTCGAAGCGCTTCTGTAACAATAGCGCACAAAAGTGGTACCACCTTAGAGTGTAATATAAAATCATCACCGAGGGCGATTCCAAAAACACCAAACACCGCAACATCATTGCGTCACCGAAATGATGAAGATAATTATCTTGTGACAAGTAATGTTTTCTAATGTCCACGCTGATCACATTATAAAAAATTACTAATCATCATCATTTTTTTTAATACAGATTACTATCTATCGGTTGTTGAATCCCGAGCCCCCTCGGTCGATATCGACTATTAATATTATGATTCCGTTTTCTTGTTTGGCTTTGGCGTTCAAAAATTATTTCAGGTTTTTGTGGGATAAACTTCAATAGAAAATGCGTACGCTCCTCAGTGATAACTAATGCTCCTTCAAAAGAATCATGAGTGTCTGTTCTTTGCATGTGAAATTTGGTCTCTTGCAAGAAAGGTTTATTCTTCAAACATACACACTTGGCCATACTTTTTTTTTTATAAAAAAGGGATGTGATATAATAGTACCTACTAGCCTAAGTCAATACTACATGCACAACATATAAACTGCACTTAGAAATTTGCTTTTTGAGACAGAAGACTTAGTTGTTGGATAAATGGAACTGCATTTGGCGTGGCTGAGGCTTACACTGTAAGCAAATGTATCAACTATCAGAACACAGGTAAAACCATTTAATACTTTGGAGTAACTTGCTTGAGCGAGTCGAATTCATAAAATTGGTGGCGATTCAGCTAAGAAAATCAAATCAAAATCCTTTAAACAAACTAAAAATATCTTTTAAAATTCGAAAATTATATAATGAATGAAGGAATTGAGAATTATAAAGCGCAATTTCAGATACTGAGCAGCTGTTCCCGGAGCATGGAAAGTTTTTAAAAACTAATTCAATAATTTTGTGTAGTTAATCGAAAAATTAGCATGTATTTCTGACATCAAACATTAAAGCCAGACTTTCTCCTCCCAACGGTAAAGTTAAAAATATAAATGGTATATTATCAGAATATGATGCGTCACAACCACGGTTAATACTACTATGAACAAAGAGACCAATAATTCAAAACTGTGTTATTATGTACAAAATATCTGATTGAAAATGCCATGAGATTGATTGCTAGTGCTGATATAAAATAGGAAATTCAAATACAAACATTGACGAATGACTGCGTGAGATTGTATTTGAAACGTGAATGCAAAAATTGGTTTTTTCATGGAATACTTTTCACTATCGTCCTTATAGTCGTAATGGGCGTTTTTTACAAAGCGAATTTGGATTGAAAGCTGTGGGAAATGCAACATTACGGAAAACTTCGTGTAATAATTTGCCATATCTTTGCCCGAATCGAATGAGAAGCAAGTACCCAAAGTTTTCTATCGGATTCTGCATCACTTTCCTTTCCTCTCAAAAGACACTTTTGGAATAGATTCTAATATTTTAGACTCCGAAGCGTTAACTGAAAAATTTCGAATCGTCCAAATAGATTTTTACCGTATATTAGGGAATTATTATTTACTATTTATCAAAGAAAAGACAATTCGTTACGGATGATTTAAATGGAAACATGTTAGTTGGAACTGAAATGAAAGCAACACGAATGTCAGCACTTTAATCCGAAATCAATGGTTGGAGTTATTTACAAATGGAACTCATGATTTAACACACCAATTGCCTAATACAGAAAATGTCTACTGAACATTTGTGTCGCTTTTGGTAAAACAATTTGAATTTTCCATATTTTCAAACTGTTCCACGGAACGAAAAACAATTGGAAATGAACACGTAACAACATGATTATGTGCACGAGATGGGGAATAATGAATTGTATCTATCAAAACGTTACAAACGACACTGTTGTTATTTCCAAAATGAAAATTACTCAAAACAAAATCGTATTTACCTCTTGTAGAACTTTGCACAAGTAATCACATAATTCTCTTCGGTTTCGCTAGCATTTTGGTAATATACGGCCAAAATTCAATCAGAATTACATTTTTTGCTTTTCAAGTTTAAATATATATAGAACTTCTGAATGTTTCAAATAAAGATAATGAAAAGAACAGACTATTCAAATCAATTTGCATTTTTGAGTTGTCTCTTTCTCCGATTCAAAATTTATTTTCTTGGATAGCGCAAACGACCTAAGCAATAATAGAAACAACGGAAAGTATGCGTAAATAAAAATATAGTTCATATGATATGATTTCTTGGTATTAAATTCAAGCAATCGGGAATGACAATCACAGAATAAATATTCGATTGTCAGACATTGTTCATAGGACGATATCTATTCCCATAATTTCAAGATGTCATTCTACAAAGAGCATTTATTCTGCGATTTAAATTAATGAAGCTACTGAAAATTACCTGAAAGTATCGGCCAAGCATCTTTAACTTCTTCGTAGCCGATGAACTTTTTGATTCGTTCACACGCAGAGAGTTCTTCGTGAAATCCATTCCCAACACCATATCAACCTCGTCATTTGACCCAGGATCAGGCGATATCGTAACCGTACTCGTGCTATCATGCAATGGTGTTTGAATGACATCGGCTTTCTTGATAAATCCGTGGAACAGACGTGCACTTATTCCCTTTGGTTTTTGGTGGCAATTTACATGAGTTGCCGCTTGCATCATCGACGCCGGCATGCTGCTATTCATTGCACTGTGGCTGTTATTGCTCATGTTGTTATTATTGTTGTTGCTGCTATGCAACTGGCTGGAAGTGGAATTACTAACTGGCGGTAATTCTGACTCTTGAACTTCGGTTATACGGTTCAGCGATTGGCTCTCCCGTAAGCGAGTCTCGCCCGCCCTTCGTCGTCCGGCCCGATGCCGCCGGAAAACGATTGGAGGCTGATCAGTCTTTTGACGTCCATGGGTTGCACAATTAGAATTTTGGTTTGTTGTATGGGTCGTAGTCGATCCGGTACGATCACCAGTTGTAGTCGTCGTCGCGGCCGGAAGAAGGTACATACCCGACGACGAACCATTTCCCCCTGAAGCAGCAGCCGTTCCCTGATCTTGAGAATCGCTTGAATCGTCGTGTGAATCACGACGCTGGCTCTGAAGCGGTTTTGATACATCATTTACGTTAATTTTGTGAACACGCTTTTTTCGTGATTCCGAGTCATCATCGGATGCATCCGAACTACTACACGATGGTGTTCGACTCTTGTGGAATTTTGATCGCCGTTGTGTAGTCGGATTACTCTGATTTGCCCGATTGCTCGTGAAGTGTGAACTTCGAACAACTGGACGGGGTGTTGTAGTTGCACTATCGGAGGAACCAATATCTGTACCCTCCTCGAAAATCTCATTGAGAGCACGTGCTCCTCCTGTTAATATTGCATTTGGTCTCGTTGGCGATGGCATTGTTTTATATTTTGGAATTGCGTTTGTACACGACGAGGTTTGTGATGTCGCCGAACTTATGGGAATTGTGATAGTCGACGAATCGACTAGAAATTTGGTTTGCGTCACATCTGCACGATGATGTTGTTCAGTCTCGATATTTTGGTGATCTACTGAATTAGATCTCTGTCCGATATCATTTAATTTACTATTGTTATTACTACAATTATTTGAACTACTATTCAATAGTAGCTGTTCCTTACATCTATTATTTTCTACTAATTTTCTAGATATTCCGCCGCTTACGCCTCCTAGACGGTTTCTCATATTGATTAGATCCTTATTGATTGGTTTCAGACCACCGGTCGCACCGCTAAGATATTCTACGTTTGTTCCAGTCTCTAAATTGGCTTTTGTTGATGATGAATTAGTTGGAGCATTCGTTGACTCCTTTTTTAATCTTTCTGCTTCAGGGACGCGATCTTGTATAGCTAAATTTATACGACCTTCCGAACGAGAACCTCGTCTATTTAGTGGCGTTTGAAGCTCATCGCGATTCGAACTTGGTATTTCGTCTTCGTCGTCCTCCTCTTGCACAATACTACATTTTCGGCTTCGACCGCCCTAAAACAAAAATATTTCAAATTCATAATTACAATGCGTCTTTTATCGAGCTAAACAGAGTTTACTTACAGCAGTCGATTCCGCACCAGGCGTTCTTGGAGTAAGTTGATTATTGCTAGGTACTAATAAATGATTTCGACTATCTCCCGACGATTCTCGATCAGTACTGTTTGCTGCAGTTCGAGTGCGCGGTGATAATCTAAAATAAATAAATTAGGGAAAAAAAAATCAGTACAATCTGGTACGTGCGAATCCCTTTCATCTGGTTAATATAACAATTCCCTGAATACATTACCTTGAGCAAGCTCCATTCAAACATTCCACTATTCAATCAGTTCAAAATACAAAACCCACTGCACAAAGTCATCTGGCATCAAATGTTAGATACATTTTTTGGCATTGGATAACCATTTTTGATTTCAAATTAGTACAAACATTTTTACAGCCTAAACTCCATCAACTTTCATTGGTTATTATTATTAATTTTAGTTTCCTAAACCATAGGCTTCAAATTTACTTGAATCATATAAGCACAGAGAGAACCACAGAAAGTGGATATATCTATACAACAGAGCTAGAAAGTTTAACGTTAGAAAAACAACTTCTTTGTAGGAAAAAATACTTAAGGTAATGTTTAAATTAACAAAACTTTGAGTTCCCAGAGTTAACTTAGCCAGAAAAGCTTTAGAAATCATATAGAGATCCACCTTTATAACAGGTAAATGAGTAAGCAAATAACCTGCCAATTTCGTTATTGCCAAACTGTAGAAACAAGTTTCTACAATCTGGAAACCTGCACATATTTTCGATACCGAGCGAGGCAAAAGCACTTCTTCTCTCAATTTCAACAGGGAGACAATAGTTGGATAATCCCCCAAATTTGATCAATTTTTTTTTAGAAAATAGTTTATTCCACCACAACACGAAATTTTTAATAATTAAGTACCTATTTTCCTTCCTAAAAAAATACATTGATAAATGTCAATTGCGTCCGCTGGTTCCAAATCTGTGTTTCTCCGCTATATGGACTTAATGCCCCCATATTGATCCAGAACCATTCGTAGGAGATGACTACCCAATTCATTTTATAGCTTGAACCCTTTGTCCATTCTACTTTAGCATGTACCAAGCGATCTTGAATGAAATTCTAACTTGATGTTCATGTCAAATACCAACGCAAGAACTGATTAGCAATGAAAAGTGAACTTTGCTCCAGAATGATCGGCATTATAGATAATGAAGGAATCTTACTGGCAATAAACGGTTCGTAAAGTTACTATTCATTTATAATTGTCGACGAATTGTATGCCTCGCAAGTGAATCAGACCAAAATCCAATCCCCTCTCTTCTTGCAGAAAAAACATTTTTGGAAATTAGATTACAGAAGGAAGCACCGATATTTAATTAACTAACCGCAAAGGATTATTCTAAAATTGTCCATAAAGGAAAAAACTTTCCTAATCTCTTAGGTATTCTAACCCCAAATCGATTAAAAATAGTGAAGATTTGATTTGATTTCTCGCCAAATTAATTTCAATGCAACATTAATATGAAATGATGTTAAAACGTTATTTACGGCCATCACCATCCACACATTTTTTATTAAAACAAGCAGCGAAATACTTACCTCTCTTCTTACTTAAAAAAAATATTAGCACAGAACTACACAGCCAAAAAATCAACGAAGGAAAAGAAGGCGCGTAAATAAACCAGATGAAATAAGAAATCGAGATTTCCGTTACTTCCTTCATTCTAAGCACAGTAATCTGTTTTATTTTACAAGCAAATTAATATAAAGTATAGTACCGAAGTCTAAAACTAATAGTGTAAGTGCTAGCTACATATACATTTAAAAGGTTATTTTGTGTCTTAAGAAATATAGGTCTACTTGCTATGCATCTCCCTAATTTTTGCCATATATAAAGTATGTGTCATTTTCTATGAAAACTTCACTTTGAGTAAAAAATCAAAGAAATATCTGCAAATAGATCTCGTCTAGTAAAAACAAGCAAAATATATAAAACTTTTAGAAAAAGTGTTACATATTGAGGTGACAATGCTTCTTCCTGATTTTCATCGCCAGGCATTTCACTTTAGTTTCATCCCGTTTAGATTCTTTTCTTCTTTTCCTACTTTTTCTGTGCATCTGATTTCGTTATTTTCTCATGTGTTATATATAAATGTCAACAGTTTAAGTTTTCTGCAAGTAATATTTGAGAAAGAAAACCATGCAAAATACCATGCGAAAAAGGAGTCAAATAGAAAATGAAAAAATAAATAAAAATGCCATAAGGAAATGTGTGTGCTATCAAACTATCAAATTAATAAATTAATCTTTGTGCTCTCTAGATAGGCATTAATCATATCATAGTTATGCTATACAAATGCATTTGTGGGTGGATGTGTGTAACTTGGTTTATAAATGCTAAATGTATGGTCGATTATTATCAAACTTTTCATCGGTTAGATATTTTTTGCTGGTACAGCTCTCTGAGTTTAACCCACCTGGACGTGGACGATACGGGCAAGGACAATTCTGGACGACGTTTTTGAATTTGATCTTGTCGCTGTTGTCGAAGTTTACGTTCGGCAAGGAGGAAATACGTAGCAGTGATGTGATTATATTCATTTCGATCTAAGGCACTGCAGAATAGATAAATAAAGTTAGTTACTGAAAACATTTCTAATACAATATCAAACTATCGAACACAACTTCTATTTACAGCAATTATAGGTACGGAAAATGCGCTTTCCCTGCAATTGATAGTTTAACATTGCACTGATTGTATTAACTTGTTTGGATTTTTTCTCTGAATATCACATTGTATCACCATTTACTTGCCTGAAATAATAAAAAACTTGTTTGTTTCGAAAAAGAAATAACAAGTTTTTTATTATCTCTTCTTCTTCGAGAACTTGTTAGCACTGATGAAGGGAACAAGTGGTTCCCGAAATATCGGTATTTGCAAGAATAAATATCCACACCAACGAAAAAGAAACAACAAGTTTTTTATTATTTCAGATAATTAATCGTTGCAAACACCGCATAATTTCGCTCAGATCATTTACTTTTCTAGATTCAGCTAACAAATTTTGTGAAAACAAGCTTCAAACACAATATCTTAGGTAAATATGCAAATATGCAGCATATGTTCAGTTCAGATAAAAATTATTTTTTTATCAGTTTATCACAAAACTTACTCTAGAATCTCCTCTTTGGTAGCTATGTTACCATTCACCATCTTTTGAATAATAAGCGTATGATCTTCATCACTAACTTGTTGACGACTCACAAGTGGCAAATATTCGGGCACAGTATCTTGAGCACCTTGCGTTAACCAGCTGTTTTGGGCGATTGCTTGCAAGGTGGCGCGTTTCTCAGGTTCACGAACAAGCATAGCTGCTATCAGATCGCGACAACCAACCGACACATGCGATGGCATTGTGTATTTGCAGTCCATAATCATTGTAAGCGTTTCCGAATCATTGGCTTTCTCGAATGGTGGAGTACCACAAACAAGCATATATAGAATTACGCCTAGTGACCAGACATCTGGAAGGTGTAAAGGTGTATTAGTGCGTTAGAAAACATGCCGAAACTCAAAGTTTGTTCCGTTAGTACAAGGAATCTTTACTTACCAACAGCCGGTGCATCATAAGAATCACCGAGGAGAATTTCAGGTGCTGAATATGCTAAACTACCGCATGATGTTTCTAATTTTTGGCCGGGACAGAATTTATTACTAAAACCGAAATCAGTCAATTTAACTACACCTAGTTTTTCAAAAAACACAACGTTTTCGGGCTTGAGATCCCTGTAAAGAAAATAAAAATCAAATTGATATTCTAAAGGTTGCGGAAAATATTATGAAATTAACGCAGGAAGGCCAAATTTGATGTGTGTAAGAATGGAAAGGATTCCAATTGTGCCAAAAATTAATAAATATGAAAAAATGTTTATTCCCCCCCGTTTTACCATGTTTCGAAATTAAGCTTCGTGAAAAATACCATTTTATACAAGTTACAATAAACCGCTCACAATCTGATGATGAATTAAGGGGGTCATCC
Source organism: Hermetia illucens (assembly GCF_905115235.1). Classification (NCBI taxonomy): domain Eukaryota; kingdom Metazoa; phylum Arthropoda; class Insecta; order Diptera; family Stratiomyidae; genus Hermetia; species Hermetia illucens. The sequence goes on from NC_051852.1 coordinate 76,403,480, forward strand.
CGTCTGTCGGATCGGCGGAATCGAACTTTTTTCGGCATCAATTGTATCTAGATATAGTGTAGAATATATGGGCAAAGTTATTTTTTGATATTCGGGGTCGTTCGGAAATTATAGTATTAAACACGTGATAAGTCACATGCTAGATTTATGTCGATCCCCGTAATAAAACGCGTATTTATCATTCCAAATTATGTTCGAATGACTTCGTTAAACGGACAAAAATTGAAGCCAAGGCTGTACATGTCTTTTTTGAAGAAACCTAAGGTTTATGAACTAGGTATAGCAAAGTAATGGTCAGTTAAGGTTTTATGGTTAAAAATCGCATTCTACTTTTTAATTGCGGTTTTCTCGAAACTGCATGTTGAAAATCGGCTGCCACCATAGCCCAAAATCTATCCAACGAAATTCTTTGAAATTTTCACGACTTATTCAGAACATATTTCCACTGTCCGCAAACTATAGGGCCTACAAATAAGTTCTGTCGGTTTTTTTTGTTAAATTTGAAGCTTTATTGTGAAAAATTGGTTATATATTGATTGTTCAAAGTATTGCCCATCGCTAGCCACAACTTTCTTCCATCTTTCAGACAACTCATAGATACCATCGCGCCAAAAATTGGCCTGTTTGGCCGTTATCCACTCATCGAGCCATTTTTTGAGTTCGTAGTAATTGGAGAAGTGCTAGTCAGCCCAGTCATGTTGCATTGACCGGAACAAATGGTAATCAAAAGGAGCAATGTCTGGAGAGTACAGCGGGTGGGGTAGGACTTCCCATTTCAATGTTTCTAGATATGTTTGAACGGGCTGTGCAACATGTGGACGAGCATTGTCATGTTGCAAAATAACTTTATCATGCCTTTGCTGGTATTGCGGCCGTTTCTTCTTGAGTTCGCGGCTCAAACGCATCATTTGACGTCGGTAGAGGTTGCCGGTGACCGTTTCGTTCGGTTTTAGCAGCTCATAGTATACCACACCCAGCTGGCCCCACCATATACACAGCATGATCTTCTCACCATGAATATTCGCTTTGGCCGTCGACGATGCGGCATGGCCGGGGTATCCCCACGTTGCCCGACGCTTCGGATTATCGTAATGGATCCACTTTTCATCGCTAGTAACTATTCGATGCAGAAAACCCTTCCTTTCTTGTCGTTGGAGCAGTTGTTCGCACGTGAAAAAACGGCGTTCGACATCTCTTGGCTTCAGTTCATACGGAACCCAATTTCCGACCTTTCGGATCATTCCCATTGCTTTTAAACGGTGGGAAATGGCTTGCTGAGTGACTCCAAGTGTTTTTCCAAGTTCTTGCGTTTGCGATGGATTTTGGTCGAGCAATGCCTCTAATTCTTCATCTTCAAAAATTGTTAGCCGTCCGGCGCGCTCTTCGTCTTCCAAGTCAAAATCGCCACTTTTAAACCGTCCAAACCACCTCTGACACGTTCGCTCAGATAGAGCATGGTCACCATAAACTTCCACCGAAATGCGATGACTTTCGGTTGCTTTTTTCTTGATGAAGTAGAACTCCCCGCAAAAACACATTATTTGGTACAAAATTAGCCATTTTCGTTGATGAAAAAAGTATTGTTGTTTACACTTCAATTAAATAATTTATACTGACGTTTGTGCCTATTGACAGTAGCTTTCCGATGAATGTTTGGAAATGTGGTTCAATGGAATAAAAAACAAGCTACGCCGTCTATTGTGAAAACCGACAGAACTTATTTGTAGACCCTATAGAATAATTGCGATCCATTCAGAAGTTTTTTTTATTTATCAAAGAAGCCTTAAAAAAACATCAAAATTCACAAAAAAAAGTTTAACACGGCACTAAAAATTTAGCTTTTAAGATTTTTTAATAATCCTAGTTTGCGGACTGTAGTTAAGTCTGTACGTTAAAATGCCGTTTACTTTTTTCTTTGAGAGGCAGAAGAAAAACATCTATTTTTGGAGATTGGTGTATAAATAAATAACATTTCAATAACCAACTATGCGATCGGGCTGGAAAAATTACAATGCGCGCTCAAGATATTAATAAATCTATGGTGAAAAATTCGCATTTGTATCTTTATCCAGTTCTTCACAAAAAAATTCTAAAAAAAAATCCAAAAAAAAACGGCCTTCACACGGGTAAGTATTGCAAAAAGTCCAGACTTTGTACGGCACGGACCTAATCTTAGTAAGGAATCAGTCGATAGTCATACAAAAGTGGCACATCAAGTCGTTAATGCCTTCATCCTAGAGTGATGGTTCAATGACTATCTGTACAGTTCATATGTTCAGATTTTCCAGTTTCCAAAGTACGTGATTCTGTCATCGTTCCACGATATTTGCAAAAAGATTGACGCGTGGTTACGTTGATGCTCTTTATGTTCAAATTAGATACATAACCAAGTACCTGCTTTCTGATTTTTTGCGCAAATTAAGCTGGACACTTTAATAATATCGCATGTCTTTCTTCGAAGAGTATTTCAACTGAACTATCTTGATTTGACGTCGGATACCAGTCCACTTAGCTGTGAATGAGTACCTGAGTCAAATCAGGGTAATAATCTCGGGCGAGCGCAATGCTGAACACATTGCCTTCTATAGGGTACTGTAATCCTGTAGTGTACTGTTACGATCTTCAATGAAGTGCTTTAACAAATTTCCAGGCCCTGATCCATTTGGATTGTTGCGCCAACGATTATTATCATCTTAATTTGAAAGCTGTCCCGCTCAATCATCTAAGGAAATGAGTGGTAATCGGAGAGAATGAATGGAAATATGCGGGTCTTATCTGATTATCTCCATTTACGATAGATTTTGAATTTTGTCCCCACTGTCTTTCTAAAAAGTACGTTAGAGAAATACTAATGTCTAGACTTTAGAAAGAGAAAACGTAAGAATTATTGGAATGCTTTTTTGTTAAGGTTTTGTTTGTAAAACAAAACCTTATTAAAATCGGTTTACCGTCTGTCTGTCTGTCCGTCACACGCATTTTTCTCGGAGACGGTTGTAGCGATTGGCATCAAATTTGGTAGAAAGGTGTGAACGCTCACGCATATAGTGAGTTACATCCTTTTACGTCGAATTTAAGGGGGGGTCCCCATACATGCAAAGGAGGGTGCAAATTTTTTTTCATCAAATATAGTCATGTGGGGTATCAAATTAAAGGTCTCGATTAGTACTTTTTGAAGCCAGTCTTAGTGTTGACATTTGTTGAAAAGGTGGGGGGTGCGGAGGGTTGAAAGTGGTCATTTTTTTAACGAACCCAGTCTCAGAAACTACCCAACCGAAAAATCTGAAAAAAATCAGGGGGCTGTCACTATATGGTGCCTAGGCTCCGAAATACCCTTCATACCGATACCTGTTCAAATAAAGTTAATAATAGTACATTACTATAATTTTTAGTAATTGACAGGAAAACCCCCCTTAAGTTCACCCTAGAATCACAATATAGGCTACAGCATAGAGCATGGTCCTGCCAAATTTGGTGAAAATCGCACTATTACTAACAAAGTAATACTAGGTCAAAGCTGTCGGTTCTCTGCAAATTCGAGACTATGAATGTCAATATCACTTGAAAGTGGCTGTTTTCACGTAATATACGCATATTTTACGTGCTACATGCTAATGGAACAAATGCACACCCAAATCTCTTTATAAAAGAAATACACAAAACCTTTCATACCTGAAGCGTCCAGCTTCCGGTTTCCCGACTTGTTTACTTTGTTTATACCGTAAAGAGAAAAATTTTAACTACCTGATAGCAGACTCATTTTTCCGAATAGCTCATACGGGGGTTCAGAGAACTAAGCCGCATATTACATTCAATATCAGTTGAAAGGGGCGCATTAAAGCACTTACTTTGCGAACTTGTTTGATGGTAAAGGATTTTATAAATACCCAAAGTCTGCAATCTTCGACGGGTCATCGCACTCTTCCTACAGGCATTAATGAGCAGAATATCGAGGGCGTGGGACAAATAAGCGGTTAGATGTGGTCTTCTATTTGTAGTTAAGTCTAAAATTGATAGACCAGTAGCTTACTCCAAACTACAATATTATTTTATTATGTATATATATATTTCGGGAGCAACTTACTCCCTTCGTCAGTACAAAGCTACTGTGGAACAAATAGTATCTCTAGAAATTGTTGCTTCTTCCGATGGCGGCACTGAGCTTGCGTTAATTGCACTTTTGTTGCTCAGTCCAAAATCTGGGAACTCAATATCAATATCCAGTTATGGTTGTTCTTGGTAATAGTTTCTGTGTATAATTGTATGGGAATAGCACATGGAAATTGACCGCTACTGCTACAATATTCCATTAACTCATGTCTACTTCGTATCACCGTGATACTCTGGCCTAAGACAATATCAAACAGAGAACTTCGCCGGCGTTCTGACTAGATACCGATGGACTTGTTGAAGTTGATTAAAACACGGAAGTAGGAGTGAACAGGTTATCTATTTTGGATTACGTCATTCAATGAAATTCACTAGCCAACGATGGTCTTTAAACTTTTCAGATAATCTTCACCATACTTGATTTCGATGTGACTTTTTGGTGTTTAAAACGTTAAAAGTACGAGTCTCACTGGGGCGCCGTAAATCACACTTTCGGTTATTGTCAAGGGCACCCATATTAAATTCGGCAAATCATAATTGAATTCTTATATGAATTGGTTTCAACATAGGTTTCGCTATTCGCAAAGCATATTGAACGTTTCAATTTTCATGCAAAATTTAGCAAATCCTATTCCTGGTCACATCTAGCTTCAGTGCTAGTTTTATTTCCACAAAATTCTTTTTGTTATTCACTCATAAACGTCGATTACTCCGCTTGTGCCGGTCATAAGTCGATGATTTTCGACCACTTCGCTTCATAACACCATAATTATCTAGATCTTCATTTTAGACATATACCAGGGAAGTGGTTAACCAGTATATTTCAATCAACTAACGGTACACATAACGGATGCTGCTCGAATGATTTTTTCCCTTAAAAGTGAAGATGATGTTAAAAAAAGCAGCTGCAGCAAATAAACAAGTCGGGGAACCGGAAGCTGGGCGCTTCAGATATGAAAGGTTTTGTTTGCTTCTTTGTGAGTATATTTGAGTGTAGAACTATCCCATTTGTACGTAGCCCGTTAAGAATATGCATTTAGCATATCAGATTTAGTACTTCGGGTTGTAAATTTACACGGTAAAGACAACTTTGAGCTACTGTAACTTTGTTACTAATAGTATGATTTTGATCAAACTTGTAGATAATATGCTTCATATTATATTTCATACTACTCCCAACTTTTATAACTCTAAGATAAATTTACTCAATTTTCCCAAAAATATGGTAATATATTATTATTAACTTAATTTGAACAGATATCGATATGGAGAGTATTTTGAGACCTGGGCACCGTATAGAGGCAGCTTCATGATTTTTTTCAGATTTTTCGGTTGGGTAGTTTCTGAGAATGGGTCCGTTAAAGAAATCATCACTTTGTACCCCTCCCAATCCCCGCCTTTTTAACAAATCTAAAAACTAAGACCGGCTTCGAAAAGTGCTAATCGAGACCTTTCATTTGGTACCCCACATGGCTATATTTGGTGAAACAAATTTTTACACCCCCTTTTTTACATGTATGGGGACCCCCCTAAATCTCAACGTAGGAGGATATCACTCACTGCATGTCTGGGGGTCCACAGATCCCACCTTTTCAACAAATTTCGTGTCAATCGGTATAGCCGTTTCTGAGGAAAGTGCCTGTGACAGACAGACAGACATTGAACCGATTTCAATAAGGTTTTGTTTTTGTTATTATTATTATTTATTTAACAGGGTGTACATACTTTGCGTTCATATCTTACAACTAATGTAAGAAACTTTCAATTACCTTGAAATTTTTTCTAGAAGTGTTTTCTTAGATAGCGCATCTATCCTGAATTTGTTAAATCCGGTAATAATTATATCACCTACAGCATTCGTTTGTTTCAAATTGTTCATTTTTTCAATCGTTCATAAATAACAGAACCACCAAAAACTTAGATAGTTTTTTATCAATCTAATGCATAGCGCATTACGTACAGGTTACCTAAAATATTGTGACGAAAACCACTTTGGGGAAAATGTGTGACGTGAATTTGAATTGGAGTAATGACCATTAGCCAACTCACCAAAATTGTATAACAGTAGGACGAGTATTTAGTTAGTGTTAATCGATGACTCTAACGTCAGTAAGGAGACTTGTCAAAAGCGCAAAGTAGTTTTCTAGTAAAGTATTTGCATGCCTTTCTGGAGTGTTCCACGGCGTACAAAAAGGCCGGAAGTCCGCCGACAAAGTCAGTTGAGTTTCATAAGTAAACACGTCGTTTATAAATACGCCTCGAATTGTAATATTTGAAGAAAGTCTTCTATAATTAATTGTTCAGTACCGTTAGTTATAGTTATAGAACGGGTTTTTGTTTGGTGCTACGCAATCCAGTGATACGAGCAGAATTATCAAAATTACGCAGCGCTTTCCGTCATTTAGCGGGCAAAGCGCCATTCTTCGGGCGCGCGGACACTGTATTACGTTCGCTTTGCATGAGTTGATCTTTGTGTCACTTTTAGTCCAGTCATTAAAGCTGAGAATCGGGTGCGACCTCCGAATTCTTTCAGTCAAGATCAATTGACATGAAATTTGAGTTGGGCGTAGAGGGTGGCATAAAAAGAGGATGTATGGGTAAAGGAGGTAAAAAAAATTGGGGTAAACCACACTTTTTCCCGAAACTATGCACTCTATATTTACCAAATTTTCAGAATTTAATGCAAGGTCTCAAATACAGAGGGTTCTCAGGGGTCGGCTTACTTCAATTTATACCTCATTGTAAAGGTCAAGCACTTTAAAAGAGCTTTAGGTCAATTTATACTAAATGTTACTGGTCAAATAACCTTGAAAATATTTTCTTAGACATTACGAATTTACGCAACTCAATCCATATTGTTTCCACAAAAAATAAAAAGATTATTCTTTTTGTTATTTGATATGCGTTGTTTTATGCTTAGTATCATTTCTACATGAAATGCATGGCTCTCAAGTTATTTACGAAAAAGCGTTGAAAAACCAATTTCATGTCAATCGGTGTTGACTGAAATAATTCGGAGGTTCAAAGCATGTGTGGAATGTTTCCTAAATAAGACACTTGTTGACCACCGTATTATAAAATCCCAACAGTAACAGTGTCCGGATAGCTGAGTGGTTAGAACACAAGGCTGTCGTACGGAAGGTCGCGGTTCAAATTTTACTGGTCGCAGTGGGGTTTGTATCGTGATTTGACGTTGGATACCAGTCGACTCAGCTGTGAATGAGTACCTGAGTCAAATCAGGGGAATAATATCGGACGAGCGCAATGCTGACCACATTGCCTCCTACAGGCTATCCTGTAGTGTACCATTACGGTCTTGAATGAAATGCTCTAACACACTTCAAGGCCCTAATCCAATATGGATTGTTGCGCTAACGATTATTATGAACAGTAACTGTATTATTATCTCTTTACTAAAAAAATGCATGGCACTTGCAGATCATAAACGGCTTTGTAAACATTGTGATTTTATTTTCATATAAAATTAGAAGAAGAATGGTGTTTGAAAATGGATAGCAATACCATCTGGACTCGTACCTCAAGTTCATTTCCACTTCAAATTAAAACTGAACGAAACAACGATAAAACGCATTACGTGCTGAGAGTATCAATTCAACTGCTGGACTTTTCAATTTATACGAAGAACTGTATGACTGGCAATCAATTCCAAGTAGCATTCAGACAATCCCATGAAAATCTCGGAAAGAAATTAATTACACATTACATGTCACTGGGTTTTGACCTTCCTACGTCCACTCACTGATTCATTCACTCATAAATTACATACTTATGTGAACTTACCTGTGTACAACATGTAGCTGATGACAGTACGATATTGCCCGCACAATTTGCCTAAAATATTCTCTAGCTAAATTTTCAGATAGACCGCCTTCATGTTTCATAATGTAATCATAAAGGTCACCCCCATCGCCTAATTCTAATATTAAGTAGAGTTTGGTTTGTGTGTCTATAACTTCATAGAGTCGAACCACATTTGGATGTTGCACTAGCTTCATGCATCTGCAAGGAAATCAGAACAACAAAGTTTCATTATGGTCTTATAGTCCAAAGGCAATTTGCGATATTGAGACTAGCACAGCGATTTAGTCATTCAATAAAGACATAAAACAAATCTAAAGAAAAAAGAACTCAAGAATCGATTTTCCTTGGCTACAAGAAAAAAGATACTTAAAACCGCCCTTTCTATGTATGTTCTACCCTTTTGTGAAGGTTTCTAGCAACTACTTGTACTCACCGAACTTCTTGAAATAAATGTGCCCTAGATACTTCATCCAATTTAGTCTTATCGATTACTTTAACAGCTACTTTTTCGCCGGTGAAAACATGTCTGGCAAGTTTCACAACAGCAAAATGGCCTGATCCCAATGTTTCTTCTAAATCATAAAGACCAGCTATTTTACCATCGTAAACTATGGCACGATTGCCGTTACCAACGCTCTGCATTTTTATAGATGCGAGCAAACTGAAAGTAAAAATGAAAGAAAACGTTAGTTTCGTCGGAATATAATGAAAGTATTTCCAAATTTTTAGGAATTGTAAATATTTCTGATAAAAAAAGTTGAGCTACAAGTGGAACCCACTGTTTTGTAAACAACTTAAGACGGGGGTTTGTCAGGAGGTCGGCAATAGTAAAAACCGAAGCATCAAGAGCTATAGTGCGTTGGCATATTTGATGGATGGACTTCAATCAGGAGTTTTCAGCACTTTTTCGTTATATTGTCCGAAATTTCTGGCGAAGTATTCCATTATAGTAAAACATAACCCGCGAATGCGATTAGCCTTACATAGACACGCTTATAATATGACAAGTTTCGATATTCTGTTAAATATATGCAAATTATTCTATGCCATTTCTAATTCATCTCGATGGACGACGATACAAAGGTGGAACTTTTCAGCGGTTAGGGGTAATTTGGCGATATCCTTACGAGTATAGACTCACCCTTTTCAGTACAGCGCACCAATGGGTTTTTAATTCTAGTTGCAGATCAGCTCACAAACGTTAATATCTAGGCGTGTTTATCGTTAATTTTACTACCCCTGTGGATTGAGGAAGGATAGAAATTTGTGGATTACAACCTGCAAATTTTTAAAACTTTACTGCTAGCGAAATAATAACAACACCTCGGATAGGGACTGACTTCACGCCGAAGACCTTTGGCTATCGAGAACGGACCACAATTGGTTTCTACAATGTGCCCACGCTCCTCGACAACTATAGTGTGAGTCCCGGGAAAGCTCGCTTTTTCCAACTCGAGCTGGAATTCCAACGATATAAGTTGTACGTTCTGGGTCTAAGCGAAGTAAGATATTGGCACTCTGGAAAGTACTTCTCTCACCATTGTCACACGTACGGCAATGTGCTTTTATACTGTGGAACGAAGTAGACGCGAATTCGGCTACCACAAGACCCGCTCTCGCGACCTTGGAGCTGGTTTCTAACTACAAGACTCTGATCCAGACTAAGGAACATCATAATTGTACAGTGCTGTGCACCAAGAAGATTTCCGATACAGTTTAGGAGAGGCTTCCTAAAAGAGACATTATGATAGTGATAGTGATGGGTGATCTGAATATCGAGGCAGGCTCTGACAACACTGTTCGGACATGTGCTGGAGAAACATGGTTTTCGCGACCGTAACGATAATGGTGGGGTTTCAACTGGCCGACACCGTTACGGGCAATCAGATCGACCATTTTGCGATCAGCAGTAGATTTAGGAGTTGTCTCCTGGATGTGCGTAAGGAAAGAGATGCTGACATCGGCCTCAAAAGGGATCACCATCTGATGGTCGCTTACGTGTTGCATCCGCCACTTCTCGCAGGATTGGTGAGCTGCGACCCCAAGCTCAACTTCGGCGGATTAGATGATCCAGCTGTCGCTCAACAGTGGGAGAGCTACCTTACTGCAGATACACTGAGTAACCCGCCTGAGAATATCGAACAATGCCCTTTTCTCGGGTACTACGCAGGACGAAACCCATGTCCGGAAGGGACTTCATAAGATCTGGCTGACTGTGGAATCGTGGATGCGGATCGATGAACGAAACCTTTTGAACGCTCTATTGACTGCTGCGTGTGATGGCGCGGTGGCAAAACGGAAATTACTATTGCGCTGGTCAGGAAAGTCGAAGATACCGCAGAACCCAATGATTTCAGAAGTGTATACCGCATCACAAAAGAACTTGTATATGGGCGGAAATATTTCAATGGTCCAGTGTTAACGTTAACGGCAACTTCTCATCCACGATGACAAGCAACTGAAGAGGTTCAATGGAGTATGACATCTTTCCTCAAACCCCTCGATAATGGCATCTTTAGGTTCGCTTACCATTGACTTTCACCAAATTGCTCTGAATTTGGAAACAGAAACAGGTAGAAAATAAACACCAACGACCTATTATCGAAATACACTAGCCTTACATTATTACAAACGAAGAAATTGAACGGCACACAGGTCTGGTACCCATACACTATGTGATCGGAAGGCGGAAGTGGCAGTGGATAGGTCATACGAAAAGGAGGGGCAACAATCGAATGGCTGGCTGTGCCATGCAGTATCCACTCATAGCCTTGGAAAGTTGCGGGCGGAGCTGAAGTGCATTTCGGGTAGCCGCGAGCGATGGCGCGTAGGTTTGGTTGGCGTACTATACGAACTATAACCTTATGCTTCCATCGACGACGGTTTGGTTCTGGATTGCGCAAACTCGACGAATTTTTCAACTTCAACGATAGAGGCTTGACATTCTGGCGGTAAGCGATATAAGATGATTTGAGGAAGGATACCTACCGGAAGAAATCGTGAATCCGATATCAAATTAATGCTTACTGCTTGCGCTAGGCGTGTAATATTGTCCTCGGTATCGCAACTAAGGAAAAAGAGGCTTTCTGCGATGGTAATGTTAACATTGTGATGGCAATGGGTGATTTGAATGCTGAGTTGAATTGGCGTGAATGCGATGGAAAAAATGGTCTTCGGGACCGTAACGACGACAATGGTGGTTGGTGGGTTGTGGCTTTCTGCAATTTCTACCGCCTCATAATTGGCGACACACTGTTCGAAAACAGAGTCTGCCATAAGGTCAGTTGACTTTCGACTGACGGGCAACGCAATCAATATTAGTTTTAAGAGTTGTTTTCTCAATATACGTAACAAATATGGTGCGAAAATCGGCCTCCACAGGGACCATCATCGAATGGTCGCTTATCTTCGTTGATATATCTGATCGCAGGACAATAGAGTGGCGGTCACTAAAATTCAATAAGGGCCGACTCTGTCATCTGGCTGTCGCTCAGCAGTGGGAAAATTTTCTTTCTATGCAGGCACACAAATTTTGAACAATCCATCCAATATTGATTGATATAATGATAAGCATTGGGCCCTCATCAAAAATACCTTCGGCTCTGGTGCAATAGATGTCGGACACTCTGCCCGACCCGCATACGGGCCAGATAGCGATTGTATTGACTAGAAGGCAGAAGTGGCAGTGAATAGGTCAAAATTCAAGAAAAGACCACAACTTCATTGCTGGTAATGCCAGGCAATGGAATCCGCTATCTCAGAGTGTGCGGCGAGTAGATCGTCCTACCAATATGTAGCGTAGAACAGTACAGAACGAGTGTAGGTTTCTCCGGAAGATCTGGAGAAAGATGAAGCATATATCAGCGAATCGAAAATGATGTGTGATACGTTTAGAGGTAATGACAACTATATATATTGCAAAACTGGTGTGAGCTCGTTGGCCCGACTGACTGGAAGAGAAAAGTAGACCTGATCGAGTTGTGGCTTTAGGAGTGGCGGATTTTATATTCTAGGTTTCTTAATTGCATATCTCCACATTAATTTTTTGAAAATAAACTCCAACATAAAAGTTCCGCGTTTGTCAGTTGATCATGAAGTCATGATTGACTATGACCATGCCAGACTATATTACTGCAGTTGCCCGACCCAAGTTGCAAGACTTTCGTCAGCAGGTGTTGTGACACTCACGATATTTATCGAACTCTAATATTTTGAATTATCATCTCCCTTGACCCCTTCAAAATTGCCTACAAAGCAACGAATACGACGAAGTTGAAGCCCCTATTCGAAACGGATTTCACGGCTTTATAGGAAGATGAGTTGTTTTACTAAAGAGGAAACAATTATATCAGTAATAGTGATGATAATGTAATAGAACAGGCTTAAGTGGTTTAAGAGGGATCATCCCGTGTGTCGGATTCGAGGAATCGATTTTTTTTGGTGTAGAATATATAGACAAAGTGATTTTTTTATATTCGGAGCCGTTTGGAAATTACAGTGTTAAACAGGTAAAATATTACATGTCAGCCTTATGTCAATCACCGTAATAAAGCGCATATTCACCGCTCAGAATGACGTTCAGAAAAAGCCGGATTGAAGCCAAGGCTTTAGTTGTGTTTCCTCAAGAAACCTTTTGAGAAAAAAGATATTTTGATGAAATTTTGCACATATATTATCATGATGTTTAAGTTTTAAGCAAGTCGGAATACCGGAAGCTCGGGGCTTCAGGAAAAAGGTTTTCTGTTCGTTTTATGTGAGCAACTCTCTATGTACGTTTTTCATTCGTACATAGCTAAGAATAAAAAATATTCCTTCATATTTTGCCACACCACAAGATACACATGTATGTACAATACATATCAAAGTCATATGTAAATATTAATGTAATTGATTCTGACATGCTAATAACTAAAAATAGTTAAAAAACAAAAACGCATCACTGTGATTTTTTCAGATATTTCGGTTGAATATGTTCTGAGTGTCCGGATAGCTGAGTGGTTAGAGCGCAAGGCTATCGTACGGAAAGTCACGGTTCAAATCTCACTGGTGGCAGTGGAATTTGTATCGCGATTTGACGTCGGATACCAGTTGACTCAGCTGTGAATGAGTACCTGAGTCAAATCGGGGTAATAATCTCAGGCGAGCGCAATGCTGACCACATTGCCTCCTAGTGTACCGTTACGGTCTTAAATGAAGTGCTCTAACACACTTCAAGGCCCTGATCCAACATGGATTGTTGCGCCAACCATTATTATTATTATGTTCTGAGAACGAGACCTGTTTCACTTTTTGGGGTACACATTTTGAGCTCTATCTCCCCTTTGTTTCATCCAATATCAGAAATAGGATCAATTTCGGAAAGTACTAATCAACTTTTTTCAATTGATGATCATTTGGGGATCATATTCGGTGAAAAAGGTCTCGATGAATACTTTTCGAAGCCAGTCTTATTTTTGATATAAGTTGGAACGGCAAGAAGTGCGGGCGTCGAAAGTGATGATTTCTTTAACGGGCTCATTCTCAGAAACCACCCAATCGAAAAATCTGAAAAAAATCATGAAGCTGCCTCTATACGGTGTTCAAGCCTCAGAATACTTTTCATATCGATATTTACCGAAATTAATTTTATAATAGTATTAATGTCTTTGGCGAAATTGGACGGAATCCCCCCTTAGGTTTAACCAGATTTACATAGTAGACTATAAGGCAAACACGAGGAGTCCATGGACCACAAGAGGAGAAGTAAGTTGTTTCCCAAGTGGTCCAGTCCGTCATCAAATAGATACGGACCCAGCATCCTCAACAATAAAAATTTCCTGGCCAATTTCCAAATAGACTATATGGAGTATAGTATAGCTAATGCTTTTGAAGCACTATGTTTTTCTTGTACAACCAGAAAAATACCTCGACCCCGCAACCATAAACATCGATGCGTTAGGCAAGTTAACAAGCTGCTCACGAAAACTGAAGATATTGAAGAAAGACTGAATGAACTTTCAGACAATTGATAAGTTTCAAACGCAAGAACACTAATCCATAACCGTATGAGAAAACTATTAATAATGAATAAAAATTGGTAAACATTTCAATTATTAGCTTTCCAGCAAACATGTATCCATGTCTAATTTGTTCTACTATGATCTATTGACAAATAATCGAACCGTCTTTCTAGTCGTTGGATTTTATCATCGAATAATTGAATCTGTCCAATTAGGTGTAGATTTCACCTCGAATCAACGAAGTCGTAACTTTATTTTGTCAATCTAATTTGCGATTCCGCAGTTAGTGCGGCCGACATTCTCGCTCTACATAAGAACCAAAAGCAACGTCAACGGCGACGAATTTGCAAAATTAATTTCCTAATTGCATTTTGTAACTGTTGATATTGCACGCGGAAAACAACCAAGAAATGATGTTGGAATGTGGTGTTCTGCCGTTGCTCCCCAACTTACCTAATTAAAATTAAAATTGCAGCACTACTCTCTATTACACGTTCTGATTCAATTACTACAATGGCATCCCTAGCCTCAGCAATGGTAGTACGCGATTCAGGCTGACAGGAGAAAAATCTTGACGTCAACCAGAATAGAGCCATTTAATGGAGAATGTCGAATCTCAGATAAGTTCACGGGCCTTTAATTGGAAAATTACAGCGCCGGAAGATAGATATGGGTCAACAGATGGAGCTAATTAATTCCACAATGCTAATAATGAATTATTTGCAAATGAAGACGGTATTTGCAGCACGAGAATCAAGGGTGGTTCGAAACCAATCATGTATGATGGATGTTGTTTCTGTCCGTCTGTCATATACATTTTATTATTATCCGGATATGGTTGCACCTATTGATATGAAATTTGATAGATGGATGGAATCTACGAAATTATACGCAATGGCGGGATTTTGCATTGAGTTCAGAAGTCTCTAAAAGTGCAATTTAATCTTATTTCTCCATAGTCGTATAAGGTTAAAAGTCTCGATTAGTAACTTCTGAAATAAATCTTGCTTCTAGCATCGTTGCAAAAGAGAGGAGTGAGATGTCAAATGATTCAAACTTAAGGAGGTCACTACAAAAATTGACATCTTTTTAAGGTTTTGTGTAAACATAAAACCTTATTAAAATCGGTTTACTGTCTGTCTGTCCGTCACACGCATTTTTCTTAGAGACGGTTGTAGCAATTCGCACCAAATTTGGTAGAAAGGTGGGAACTGTGAACGCCCACACATATAGTGAGTTACATCTTTTTAGGTAGAATTTAAGCGGGGGTCCCCATACATGCAGAAAGGGGGTGTACATTGTTTTTTAACATAATATATCCATATTTTACGGGCTACATGCTAATGGGACAAATGCACACTCAAATCTCTTTATAAAAGAAATACACAAAACCTTTCGTACCTGAAGCGTCTAGCTTCCGATTTTCCGACTTGTTTTTGCATAATATAACTCTTTCTAGAGATTTTGCAATTAGTGTAATGCGAATCTGGGCAGTAGAATGCTAATGCACAAAACTTTTTAATCATTTTCGACACAAGCATACCTCACAAGAGCAGAATGCGTCATATGTTATAGGGCAAAACACTATGCCATGTATGTTCAAGATAACAGTGAATTCCAAAACATAGCATATCTAACAATGGAGTTGTCGATTTTTCTGCAGGTAGCTGGGCATACGCTGACGCATTTCATCGGTTGAAATCATGTTTGCTCAGAACATCCCGATGATATGGCGGAGAAAGATGTTAATCTAAGCTTCGTGCTTCCGAGTACCAGTGGCCGTCACTTTCCCCGTGCTGCTTCCATATAGCAATACGGAGAGAATATTTGTACTGACCAACTTCAACTTGATGTTGAGATTGAGGCTTCTGACTTCCAAATTCTGGACAAAACAACGAAGGCGGATTTAGCACTGTTAATGCGTGGGGTAACATGGAGTTCGTTGCCACCATCAGCAGAAACAATGCTATTAGAGCGGACAAAGTAATCGACGTTTTCAATGTTCCGACCATTAATGCAGCTAGGAAGTATGCGATGTCTAGTCAATATATTTTCATTCCTTCCAGGTTCCTTTCTTCTCCATTTCGGCAAGGTCCATGTTTCGATGAGAGATAGGAAGACGTCATCAGCGTAGTCGAAGTGTTTGAGGAAAGATTTCATCGTCCATTGAATTGCTTCAATGTCGCAGAGCAGTCAAGTCGGAAATTCTTTTCAAAACTTTGCCACTCCCTGTGTTTCGAGGAGGTCGTCAGACCCAGCGACTTTGCACGCTTGAGTGCATTGATAGCTTTCACTATGGTTCGGAGGGGCAGTCCGCATCGGAAAATTGCGGTGGCTAGCCATTTCATTCTCAAGAAGTGGAACTTCATCAGATTTTTTATGGTTGAGAAACGTGGCGAAATGTTCCCTCCTCCTCTTAAGCTGCTCGTCATAGTAGACGAGGAGCCGGTCGTTGCATTCCTGACCGGACCATCGTTAAATTTACGACCACCCGCAAGTTCCTTTGCGATGTGTGCATCCGTTTTCGGTTTTCCCAAGTAAATATGAATGTACTCTTACCTGCCGGCCAAGCTTAGAGAAAGTCCCGTTGAAGGAGATTGCTAAGACAAAGGTAGTTAATACCTAGACCCAGTGTTGAATGACTGGGAAGTCTTCACTATGGAAGTTGATGAAATTGATTAAAGGCTTTGTTTACTGAATGATCGATCTCGGACACAGGGCAGCGAATTTGTCGAAATTTGTGCGTAATTAACGACGGTAACATTACAACCGGACATGTATTCCAGCAGTAGTTCTAGGGATTTCCTGATCGGGACAGACGGATCGAAGGCCAAATGAGCTTGAAAGCAACGAATGAAATTGTAGGAGGATAAATTAACTGTTGCTGAACTATTAAAGAGATTTAGAGGTGCACCGTACCACCACAGAAAGAACAATCCGATTTTTGAATGGTGTTGTGAAATTTGATTCCTGAGGTCTTTACGAGTTATTTGTCAGCAACGCGTTTCACCCCTGAATAGACAAAAATGGGAAAATTTCCTTGCCCATTTAGTCACTTGGTGAAGGCTCGGATACAATACGCAAGCGGCCGTCAGGGCCGTGCTTCATTATCATCATCATCAACGGCGCAACAACCGGTATCCGATCTGGACCGCCCTTAGTAAGGAACTCCAGACACCCTGGTTTTGCGCCTGTCTGGTGTTGTACCTACGCCATCGACCCATCTCAGGTAGGGTCTGGCTCGTCCTTTTTTTCTACCATAGACATTGCCCTTATAGACTTTGCAGGCTGAATCATCCTCATCCATACAGTCGTGGTATCATAAATTTTGTCGTAACGTAGGCTTCTTTCTTTGGAATATTCTTCTCTCGAACGCGGCCAAAAGTTCCCATTTTTTCTTGCTAATATCCCTGGAATACAGGAAGACAGTTTTTGTAAGCTGAAATAGGTTCTGTTGGCACCCGGTAGTGATGTTCGACAAGGGTCTGAAAGTTGTAGTCTCCTATCTTTAGTGTTTTCGATTGATACCATGTTGTTGGTTCTTTGTTCTTTGGCGTTGACGTTGCCACAATGTCAATATCGTCAGCGTAGGCCAGTAATTGGGTGGACTTGAAGAGGATGATGCCTCTTGCATTGACATCTGCATCGCGAATCACTTTCTCCAGGGCCAGGTTAAAGAGGACGCATCCCCCTGTCTTAGACCGTTATTGATGTTAAATGGTCTCGAGAGCCATCTTGCTGCTTTTATCTGGCCTCGCACATTGGTCAGCCAAGTCAGTCTTATCAATTTCGTCGAGATACCCAATTCCCTCATGGCCGTGTACGGTTTTACCCTGGCTATGCTAAGCAGAAGATCGTAGTCGAAATATGAATCCTCCGACAAAGCATAGTACCCAGTTTCAAAGTATAAGATTTAAGGAGTTGTTTGTTGATATACCTCTATTCTTTTCAGTCGATTTTTGCGGGAAGCAAGGAATGAATGAATTCTAAACTCCCAGCTCACAGGAGAGTCACTATCACAGTGAGGCACTAATTTTCCGTCTTAATAGGAAATACTATTGGACCTAGTAAAATTTGCTCCACTTAACCCTTAAACAAAAAGTGGGCTATGACCATTCAGACCTGTGGCTCTTACCTCATCCTCACTTAATGGGTTTGGAACTAAATGTGCGAAAATCAAAAATAGTAAAATATTATGGCAAAGCGTTATGGAGTATTATAGATGCAAGGCTTTCGAAGGAATGTTTATCTTAACTTCGTCTCCATTAGCAGATTCTATGCTGTGGGCCGTTATATAGATTGAATAAGAAAATTAAAAGTCATTGGAATTTTCATTCATTACGAATTTATGAAATAGACATAAACGAAGAAATTGAAATGAAATCCATAATTAATATTTTTTAAGAACTTCCATTGTTACTTTTTAATCAAAGACAAACCTATGAATGCAATATTAACAAATTGCCAACAATTGTACGCATTCTGATAAGATTGTCCCCGGGCTGTAGCCACCTCACATCAATCACCAGCAACATGCTCCTGCCATACCTCTTCTGTCTAGTTCGTAAAATAAATAGAGCAAACAAAGAAGCCAACATCATGGATGTATGTACATCAGTTTTTAATTTATTGAACAGCACACGCCTGTGTGCTACCAGATCATTCTAATATTTTAGAGCCAAGTAGTGAGTGACCTTGCTGTCATTCTCAGCCCGTTTGCTACCAGAGTGCGGTGGCTGATATTACTTCGGCTGCCACTAGTCAGCCAGCCTATGGTCGGCCACCTTACGTAAGACAATTACGGGCGCGATGGCGGCGACCACTTTGTGAATAAGTCGTTTAGGAAGAGCATTCTTTTCGCAGAATATTATTGACGCCAAGTGGGTGTCTCGACATTGTCTTTTTGTTTATAGTGTTCATAAGATTTAAGATGTCCACAACAGAAGAACATTTAAAACCCAATTGGTGAGATACTAGCGCGATATTCTAGTTTGTGTTTTTAGAAGAAGCAGCCAGCATGCAACTAAGCGATCAGCGGGAGTTGATTCAAAGGAAAAAAACATTGCAAAATTATTTTGATGTTCATCGCTTCAAACATTTAGATCATAATCTCTTAGAAAACTCAATAGAGACAGGGGTGGCTTGAGCTTAGCTTCTAAGTGGGAAGAAACTACTTTGTCCGCATCTAGTAAGAGCACCATGTTTGCAAATTATCTTATTGAAAAACATCAAAAATACAGCCGCTCTACAAAAGTTTAGATAATATTCAGCTTTGAGATGAATTGCTAGCATTCTAAACTCGGAAATTGGATCGGGGAAGTGATTTCAAAAGTTTGAGATAGCAAGAATTACGACTTGTTTCAATTTATCCTGCAAAATTACCATATATATATCCCCTTTTACTCTGCGACTAGCGCATGTTTCGGCATAACTATAATGACGAAAATAGCATCCTAAATCGAAAAAAATTGGTTCGTTTAAGCATGAACAGAATTCAAGAAAAGAGAATATGGAAACATGCTGCATAAATGAAATTAGCAACGCACCTAACCAGTATTCAAAGGATGTATCTTTAATAGCATGAATACTGACTTAGTAAATGTCTAAGTTTGATTTACTGACAATAGTCACCGATCATATTGTAAATATTGATCTGCTGCTGTAAAACTACTCAAATTTCACTAATGTTAATAGATTACGTTACATTATCAAGGAAGTTCTTGCAGTCTTTGTCATTTTAATGTTGCCTGGTTTAACCAATCAATAGAGGGCCTTAGTCGAAATCAATTCGTGTACAGTTGGTCAGAAGCTTTTTGATTTTGTGTGAAGCATCAAACGAAACTCAACGAAATAGATTCAGATTTGACATCGACTGGATAGTAAGGAAGTGGGGGTTAAAAAATACGAATATATATTCAGACAAGACTCATTCTCAGATACTACCCATGTGTACATAAAATCTAAACTTGAAAACCTAACCCAAAAGGAGACGCCTTATGTAAAATCTAAGCATCAAAATACAGATCTGAGGTAGCGAGGAGGTAGATGGGGCAGCAACCCTGTACACTAGATCAACACCAAGTGACCTTGAGGTACCTTCTTGTGGTAGCACTGGAAAACACTGTAACCACACTGACTTACTGGTCGTGATGCAGTAGGCGAATGCTCCAAAGTCTAGTTAGGGCAATGGTTATCTGGTAGCATGGGAATCGGGGCATGAGTTTTCCACCCTATTATTAGCGATAGCATTGGGGTTGTGATTATGTTCACATTGTGGACATAGTCCTTCGGATCTCTGTTTGATGTCTGATATAGGCGCAGACATTTACCTACCCCTACCCTACTCCACGATCACATCGCTAAGGCGCGCTAATATTCGCTATCCAGGCCAATACGAACATTTCACTATAAAAAATTTATATTTGCATTTAGAAATATTAATCGAACAGCATTCGTTTTGGTACCCGTAAATGCGAATACGAATATATTATAATATCCTCATACATGTAAAAGGGGGGTGTAAAATTTTTTTTTCACCAAATATAGTCATGTGGCGTATCAAATGAAAGTAATTAGATTAGTACTTTTCGAAGGGCGGGGAGTGGGAGGGGTGGAAAGTGACTTTAACGGACCCACTCTCAGAAACTATCCAACCGAAAGATCTGTAGCTGCTTCTATATGGTGCCCAGGCCTCAAAATGCTCTCCATATCGATATCCGTTCAAATTAAGTTCTTAATAGAATATTACCATATTTTTGGGGAAATTGAGTAAAACCCCCCTTAAGTTTATCCCAAAGTTATAAAGTTGGTAATAGTATAAAATATAATATGAAGCATATTATCCCCAAGTGTGATCAAAATCATACTATTAGTAAGAAAGTTACAGTAGCTCAGCTACCATATTTTTTCGCTAATTTATTTATTATATTATGTATCGATATTGCAGGGACAGCTTCTTCAACTTTCCCTAATAATTGAAAATTTGATTTAAAATGAATGTTTAATGTGGGAATGCGTAAGGCTGCTTAAAATTTAAACACATTAGGATACTACTAATTATCCGTATTTGACTGAATTGATTCAACACAAAATTATGTTTGCAAAGTTTCACTCATAAATAAACCTGAGAAATTCCACTTGCTTCGATTTCACAATGATCTAAACGTCTCAGAAGTGCAACTAAAGCAGAAAATCTTTTGCACCCAGTTCTACATTACTTCCACGATAAAACTTGGCAAATTCCAGTCTCAGCACGTGCTTGTCCATAAATTAATAATTCGGTTCCGACTTGGGTAGTTTTTTTCAACCCTGGTACATGTAGAAATTCATTTACTCCTAATGGAGCCTATACCTCAATGTATGTCATGTTGCTGGACTAAGCTTTAAAATGCTGCAGATATCTCCTGAAGTCCGGTAAGATACAAAAATGCTTACAGGGTACAATCTTCACCATAACTACTTTTTTAAAACGAACGAGTATGTATTTTATATGAAACAAAGTTTATAGTATTCATAGTTTGGATGAATGCCAGGAAACATTTCTCAAACACCAGAGCATAGACTATTGGGGTTAATTGCAATGAAAGTGCGATTGTCCGCACAAGTACGGACCTTCTGGACTTTCAAAGAGTAAGATAAGAAAAATTATGGAGATGGGAAAATAAGGACACTCCCCATTGCCGAGAAACTATTCCCCTAAGATGACATTTTTCGTTTAGAAGAATTATTTACCTAGAACGGAGACAATTGAGCAAGCTTTCTACATTGCCCCACTAGCGCGCACTCCAAACGTCCACTTATCCTTGCCAAAGTCAAAACCAGACATGTCATTGTCGGAAACTGCTCTACAGAAGAGCAACGTGCAGTTACTAGCTTGATTGCTTGCACTGGCATGCATTTCTACTCCTTTGCATGTCATATGAAGTGATTTTACAAGGGGCTACTTGTTCTACATTAGTATCCATATGCTATGTTGCTTCTGTACTTTCCAGAAAAACAAATAAATGTACATGCATTCTTGACTTGAGCTTTAAATTTATGTTTCATTTGATTCCATCTTACATGACAACCACTTAAAAGATACAAGCAAATCGAGGGATGATGAATCCGACGTTATCGGTTGCTATTGTTGCCGACGCAACCAGAGGAATTGGAAATCGTCTAGCAGATTTTCTTTTCTTTTCGAAGTGGCTTCCGCATAGCAGACAAGAGAGACAAGAGGGAAGCTCTTGAAATATTTGAAAACACCAAGCACTTGAAAAATAATAGTTCTTTGTTCTAAGTGTAATAAAAGTGATACGACATCATCTATATAGTATTGAAACGTCAAATGTCTGGAAATATAGGTCGGAGAGCATGTGGAAAAAACATGTTTTATGATTAGACCCTCATTGGAACAGTTTGGTAGCCATAAAGGGAAGAAAATAAAATGAATTATGTACATAATTCTACATTGTGAGGTTGCAGAGTCAGCTGACTTCAATGATGATACGTCATTTGATCCTGAAGACGTAATTAGGTAGACGAAAATATATCTACACATGCAATCTAGAAGTCATCGTAGTTCAAATGTTTGTAAGGCTGACTTCTTGCAGGCTCTTTCTTTGCATAAATTTTTAAGAAACTACGCAACTAATGATTCTTTTTATAAGAATAAATTTCAGAGGTCGATAAACGATACTAGATCTAGTGTGAGGCAAATTTGTTAATATGAGTTTACCTAAACTCGCCGAGTGGAGAAATTTGAACTCTTGCCGGCAGGCGAAAATCCTTGTGAAAGAATTCGCTCACTAGAGCAGCATTTTTGTTGTCCAATAAGAAGTGGGACATGAAGACTCTAGCAGGGCTTTTAACGGGAAAAGATTGGGGTGGTGGGATGAGACGGCCCTGCACTTTCTATGTAGTTGCCCGGCCTTCTCAAATCTCAGACGAAGACACCTTGGTGAGGTCTTCTTCAATGAAGAATCTGCGCATTCTCTGCCTCTGGAGAATGTTTTCAGATTCGCTGAAGCCTGTGGATGCCGTAGGCTCGAAGCCCTTGAATACGCGATTTACGGGGATAGTGCAATGGCCTGAATGCTCGGAGCTGCGGCTTCCCCCAGCGAACTAAACTGAACTTTGTATCAACTTAACATTCATATTTGCTTACATACAATTCCCAATTCAAAACCAGGAAAGTCTGTGAAGTATCCAATTTCCGTGTGGTTTATTTTTACGAATCAGATGACATCCCCAAATATTTATTACTATTCACATTTCGAAAATCATGGGACATGCAGCAACTGTTACCCGCTTGCCTATTTTCTCATTTGTCCCTCTTTTGTGACGTTAACTTCATCTGATGGATGTACGACATAGATATGTAATATATATGATGACGTTTGTGATACGAGGCATTTCCCGCTCATTCATTTTACATTTTCCCGTGCTTCTACTTCTCGGTATAGTTGTGACGACATTTACAAAACCCTCTCATCCGTTTAATCTTTTACATAATTACTGTCGTGGGTAAACTCTCTTCTCTTAAGCGCAGTACGAACAACACATTGAACAAGGTGCAGCAGCAGTTTAGCACGAATCCATCCGCCGCTTATCCAAAAGGAATTAGTTGGGCTGAAGGGCGAACGGGATGGATGACGGCATCTATGGGACTTGATGGAAAATGGGTGGATAAGAATTCTGTGGAATGAGGTTCGACCATTTCCGTCACCCACTCGAATCTCATTTTACGCATAGTCGTTTTCTTGATACGACCTGGTGTGCGTGTGAACCTTTGAACTTTGACCTAATAAAATTTTGAGTAAAACACTGAATCATCATCGACGTTGGAAATCCCAAATACGACAATGCTTTCTGTGAAACATTGAAGACTATCGAATTTTGGTTAAAAACACATTTTACATAACTCTACAGCACGGATCTTATATCCGATGCATTAATATATTTATGGGGATATTGTTATGGGCGACTATTCCACGATACCATGTTAGCGTACTTTTAACGTAACGATTTAAAGAGATTTAAAGTAAGGGATTGTTGGCAGATTTTATCAATCGACCATATGGAATTACCTTTTCGAGGAGAGAAATGAAGTGCTTCGTGTGGTGTTAGCTACATATGAACGTCTTGATAAGATCCACATTGGCGCTTTGAACATTTTACCACTAGATTAACTCATATATTTTAAAATGTCAGGAAGACAAGTAAATCAAAATGCTTCATAATCGTGGGAATCAACGGAGTCAGCCAAGTGCGCATTAGTATCTTTTATGAAGTAGGAAACCATACACTAAAGAGAACATCGATTGCTCGCCATGTCCTCATTTCGACTGTGATCACGGCGTGATACGTAATCGGTCCAATGCAACATATTTGTCTTCATCACCATTATAGTCCCTTTATCCTATATCTTTTCACTTCATCCAAGAATGGAAAATTGTGCAACAACACAATTTACTATATTATAAGGCATGATAACAAAGATGTGCAAACCCAGGTACTATTATCAAGGTTCACTTTTGCTGAATTAGTTGTGTCTTAAGGCATTTCTTAGTAACAGTGCGATTTCCACGAAGGTAGCATCAAGCTCTATATTATAGCCTACATTGCTGCAAAATTGCGTGGCGCTAGGATGAACTTGCGGGGGGTTCCGCAGCAAATTACTGAAAATTATAGTAATGTACTATTATTAACTTCATTTGAAGGGATATCGGTATGGAAAATATTTCGGAGCCTAGCCACTATATAGTGGCAGCGTCTTGATTTTTTTCAGATTTTTTGGTTGGACAGTTTTTGAGAATGGCCCGATAAATAAATGATAATTTTCGACCTCCCCGCCTTTCTAACAAATGTCAAAACTAAGACTAGCTTCGGAAAGTACTAATGGAGACATTTCCTTTGATACCCCACATGACTATATTTGGTGAAAAAAAATATACACCCCCTTTTGTATGTAACTTACTGTATGCGTGAGCATACACCCACCTTTCCATCAAATTTGGTGTCAATTGCTGCTTCAGTCTCCAAAAAAAATGCGTGTGACGGACAGACAGAAAGACAGGCAGAGAGTAAACCGATTTTAATAAGGTTTTGTTTTATAAAAAACCTTAAAAATGGATACTGCGCTAAGAGAGGACTTTACAGGGGGACAACCATTTGACCTCATTTCAATAAATACAAGTTGGGAAATCCGAAGCTAGACGCTTTAAGTATGAAGGGTTTTGTGTATTTCTTTTATAAAAACATTTGAGTCGACATTTGTCTCACTAGTGCGTAGCATATAATATATGCATATGTATATGTAAAAGTATCCACTTTCGCGTGATATTGGCACTTGACATTTAAGTCTTGAACTTTGTTAGTAATACTGCCACCAAACTTGATATGATCATGGCCTATATTATGGCGTACATTACGGAAAGTATTAATCGAGACCTTTCATTTGATACCCAATATAATATCCGAATCTGATGAAAAATAAAATTACACTCCCGTTTCCATGTGTCGGGACCTCCCTTATTAAGGTTTTGTGTGAAACAAAACCTTATTAGAATCGAGACGGTGTCTGTCTGTCCGTCTGTCTGTCTGTCTGTCTGTCACACCCGATTTATTCGGAAACGGCTAGACCGATTGTCACGAAAATCAGTGAGAGTATGTAATCTGGTGATCCCTTTACATGCAGTAAGTGGCGCCATCTTATGTTAAGTTTAAGGGGGGGCTCTCCGTACATGTGAATGGAGAGTGCAAATTTTTTTTTCACAGAATGTAGCCATGTAGGGTATCAAATGAAAGGTCTCAATTAGTACTTTTCGAAACTGGTTCAATATTTGATATTAGATGAAACATAGGGGAGTGAGGGTTCAAAATATGACCCACAAAAAGTGTAACAGGTCTCGTTCTCAGAACCTATCCCACCGAAAAATCTGAAAAAAATCACAGTGGTGCATCTCTACGAAGTCTAGGCCTCAAAATATATCCGGTTCCGATATCTGCACAAATAAAGTTAATAATAGTATATTTCCACATTTTAGAAATTTACCCGGCACCCCCCTTATGTTCATCCCAGAAGTACAAAATTTGGCATGCGTATAATGAAGAATATAATGCACAGTTTGGTCAAGTTTGAAGGAAATCCAACTATTATTAACAAAGTTATAGGGGGTGAAACTTTACAATTTTTTGTGAATTTCGTTCACTCTACAACCCGCATGACGTCATCATCACATATCAATTCGTCAATATCACAACGAAATGAGTTCTTACGAATTGGGTCCCAGACAATTATTTTATTTTAGTTTTTTAGTTATTTGTCAACCAGACATGTGTGTATGTAGGTATATAATAGATGCGTGCTAATGAACTTTGCGGGTAGTGCCTAATTCAGTTATATATAAGACGTAAATCGGAAATATGGGTACGATAAATTTAGATACGTGCATATATGTGTACAGTAGGTAATAGGCAGTTTGTTTGTTTAGGGTGAGCGTGATATCTATGGCTCTAATATGTACGTATGTCTCGTAGTTTGGAAAAATATGAAGGATTATATTGGATTTGTCGCTATATACGGACAGAAAAATGTGCGTCTCTTACATAAGATGAACACAAAACCTTTATACCCGAAGCGCGAGCTTCCGGTATTCCGACTTGTATTAGAAGTACAATGAGGTAACTCATTAGATGTGTGAGCGTTTACAGTTCCCACCTTTTCACCAAATTTGGTGTCAATCACTATAACCATTTTCTAAAAAAAAATGACAGACAGTAAACTGAAAATGAATTTTAAAGGGAAAACAAGCTTTCGTCTCCCGAATTCCTTGTCCAAAAAACACAAAATTTTTAATCGTTTACTTCAGACAGTAGAATTTGAAGCAAAAAAAATCACTCATAATCGTCTATACTTAGATGCACAGGCATCGAGGCATGTACTGTAAAAAAAAAACTGTCAACAAGATTCATTTTTTACCAACTACGTACCGCGTATCGGGTCGACCTGATGCGGAAAAGATGCTTGGAGTCTTTCGACTTCACCTGGATCTAACCTACGAAAAAGTAAATATGGGATGCAATTGGCTACCAGATAGTCTCCCTACGCCCTGCAAAGGATCTGCCTTTTGATGCTCCACACGTGGTAGATGTGGTCCACGTCCAAATGGATAAATTGGCACTTTCGCGGTTCCCAGAAAGATGGTTTAGATAGGCTTTGGTTATAACAGTTACATTACAGTATCTACATTTTTCTTCCGCGTGAGAAGAAGTGGATTATCTTTTTAAGGGTACATTACATACATACCTAGGACCTAAAACTCCCTTTGGGTTATCCTGGTACACGTATAAGAGCGATGCCCAGTGAACGCACTTGATGTGTTATATTCCAGGCAGGGATTTTAAATAACGATCGGCTACTAGATTTTTTAAAAAATAACCATCTTTTTTCATTATGTAGCAACCGGTAGTTCCAGCGAAATCCATTTGTTTGTGTTTTGAATAGTCTTTGTATTAACTTTCACAATATCCGAGCTGATTGAACAGCTGAATAAAGCGCCAACATCACGTCAACTAATGGCACTCAAACGAAATCAATGTTATTGGGCGTGTCAATCGATCTCCGATAGTTAAGGGCGTGCAGAAATTGAACATGAATCTCGTTTGGTGACAGCGGAGCAGAGGGAACTTTGACTGAATGTATGATAAGAACTCATACAGGGATCGTAACAGGGAACGAAACTTGGCTGTTTGGATATAACATTGGAATAAAAAGGCAGGATCGGGGTCAGAATAGGATCCCCATGTCCGAAGTTGCTCGAATGTCCAAGTGATGCTTAGACTATTATCGCGTTAAGTTTATTTTTACGCAGTTGTTCACCATGTTGACTTCCAAGAGGAAACAGTCAATGTCCGTTACTACAAATGTGTTCCGCAAAGACTGCACCAAAAGGAAGGATTAACATTGTGTCAAGAAAATTCCTGGTTCATACACCAGACAATGCAATTGCAAATTGAAGTCTGTGCTTACAATGAAGTGTTTATGACACCATTGGAAACATCAAAACTACGATCGCCGCAGACCTAGAAGGAAAGAAGTCTTGGGCGAATGTATGGCGAAGTAGAAATATCGCTAGAATAGGTGCATCTCTGGAGGAGGAGAGTACTTTAAACGAGTGGCCGAGTAACGCTAAGGAATAACAATAAACCTAAGTTCTGTTTAATAAACTTTTTTTCGGGGTCACTGTTGCTGTATGTTGGGTTTTGTTCCGATTTTTTTTAGCACTTAGTAGTCCACTTCCAACTTGTGGGTAATCACCACATTCAGCTCTATCAACATATGCACGAAACTATTCATTTTCGTCAATATTGTTGGGGTCTTTGGAACAGACCGTCCTTCACATCCAATTTCGCTTACATTATCCGAAAATTTTCTTTGCATACCGCAATATGAACCAAATTAAAACCACATGCTCTACTCATGCTTCAATTACGTTGTTGAGTTAAATTGAGTGGCGAAATTTGCACAAATGAAAAATTAGCGCTGACCTACAAATTTCCAATATGTGTACAATGTTCAGCACAAGGTAATGGTTGTGATGATGGGAGTTATACTGAATGAAAAAAACCTAACAACTAGCAACCGCTAACAGAAGCAGAAGCATCCTGATAGATTCGGCCGAAAGAGGAAGGAACAGAATACTTGATCATTGGGTGAAGTTCGGTCAAGTTTTCAGGGTTAGAATTTAGTGAACAAAAAGATATCCATACATCAATATGGGAACGTGGACGATTCGAGAGTGTAATGTTTTCTTTCATAATATTTTCGCGAAAATCTAAGCAAATAGACACATAGTTTTATAAAATATTGTTTTTTAGTACAAAATGTTATGATTTTCACGTAATATGTTGTAAGGTGTCGTGTGCTTTTTGACTATACGATGATAGATATTGGCTGAGTGTTATTCCCTTATTATGTCTTTTAATTTTCCTTTGTCATATAATGATCAACTCCCAAAAATAGTTCCACCGTATTGAAACTCGGTGTAGGGTTCGAATGAATTCTGCATCTCTCAGTATTTTTTAGGTAATCAAAAAAGGGCGGACACCAAAGCTGCTCGGCTATCTCTAAAGATTGAGACGTACCTGTCCTTCGATCGCTTGTCAATCACTTCAGTGTCGGTGCGGATCACATACATTTCGGGAAGACCGCTCTAAATTGTCCCAAAAAAAGCAGTTCTCGTTTTTATTTAAGGGACACTCCTGCTCTAAAGCCTTTTTCTACCTTCGAGCCATCGGTCTAGAAACCCACAATACACTCTACCACGAATCCTTCTGATCTGCTCCAGTTCTTTGTACGCATGAGGGTAGCTAAAGTATTGATTGTTTCGATGGTTAATTATTTTTTAATTAGGCTTAAACAACATGCCGTTCCCAAGGTCATTTTTCTATCCTTTTTCCTTCCGATAGCGTGAAGATTTCAAAACTTTATTGGATGTCCAAGTTCCTATCGTGTGTAGCATCTTGAAGTTCTCCATGGTGCTGTTATGGTTGTTGTTTACAGGCTCTCGCTATTTCAATTGCCCATTCGGTGGATTTTAGCTAGCTCACCATCAAAGACATCTCTTTCACAGCTTCGTGCAACTCCACATCGTTTGCGATTGCCCTGATGCGCCTATGTGTAAGGGAATTTCATGGCGTAGTTCACCAGCTCCTCAATAGCATCGATCCGAAGCAGTTACATCGCTATTCTCGGCAGGCCGCTCTCACTGACAGTGATGGTGCCTGGTCCTTTGGGGTCGGTCGTTGAAATTGCATTTTATTCAGATTCAGTCAGACACCACGTTGCGTGCGACGATCTCACCACTTCTGAGAGAGTTATGCAAGGTCAGTTCTGTTATGAGACACAATTCTAAGAGCGTTTTAAATTTGTGATTTCTCACAAAAAAAAAAATCATTTTGATTTTGTGTAAAACAAAATCTTATTAAAATCGATTCACTGTGATCACTTTTCTCCGAAGCGACTGAAGCGATCCGAACGAAATTTGGTGGACATATGCGAGCTATGAAATCCCAGGCACACAGTGAGTCACATAAATTTATGTGGAGTTTAAATGGGGCTCCCAATATATGTAAATGAAGGACGTAAACATTTTTTTCATCGAATATAGTCATCTGGGGTATCAAATGAAAGGTCTACTAGTACTTCCCGAATCTGATATTAGTTTTGATGTGAATTGCAAAGTGCGCGAGTAAGAAGTCAAAATGTACAGACTTAAAGTAAGACAGGATTCATTTTCGGAATCTACCCAACCCAAAAATCAGAAAAAAAATCATCAAAACATATCCCATATCGATATCTACTCAAATAAACTTAGTAATAGTTTATTACCAAGTTTTGGAAATTGACTGCAAAACGCTCCTTAACTTCATCCTAGGAGTACTAAATTTTGTTCCGGCATGGAGGACAGTATCGTGCATACGTAACTATTAGTGTCAAAGTTATAGCTGACGTCATAATTAACGATAATAATTGACATTCGAGTGAAATATAAAATTGCATTCATAAAGAATCCACTTCTCCTCACCCCTTTTTAAGGTTTTATGTGAAAGAAAACCTTATTAGGATCGTCTATGTCTGTCTGTCTATCTGTCACACCCGATTTATTCGGAAACGGTTGGACCGATTGTCATGAAAATTGGCGAAAGCATGTGGTTCGTTGTTCACTTTACATACAATAAGTGGCGCCATTTTGTGTAAAATTTAAGAGATCCCTCCATACATGTGAATGGAAGGTGCAGAATTTTTATCACAGAATATGACCATACATATAGAATACAGTATTCGGTCATAGGAAATGTTTGTTGCATAGCGTGAGCATAATATCTACATCTGTAATGCGTACCTGCATCTCGTACTTTGAAAAACGTGCAGGAATATTTTGAGTTTTTAGCCATATATGAATGGAAAAATGTGCATAGAAAGTTTCTCACATAAGATGAATCATCAACGGCGCAACAACCTTAATAAGGAACTCCAGACATCCCGCTTTTGCGCCGAGGTCCACCAATTCGGTATTCCTAAAAGCTGTCTGGCATCCTGACCTACGCCATCGCTCCATCTTAGGCAGGGTCTGTCTCGTCTTCTTTTTCTACCATAGATATTGCCCTTATAGACTTTCCGGGTGGCATCATCCTCATCCACACGGATTAAGTGTCCCGCCCACCGTAACCTATTGAGCCAGATTTTATTCACAACCGGACGGTCATGGTATCGCTCATAGATTTCGTCGCTCCGTAGGCTACGGAATCGACCATCCTCATGTAGGGGGCCAAACATTCTTCGGAGGATTCTTCTTCCGCACGCGGCCAAGGGTTCGGAATTCTTCTTGCTAAGAATACATGAGGATTGGCAAGATCATAGTCTTGTACAGTAAGAGCTTTGACCCTATGGTGAGACGTTTCGAGCGGAACCGTTTTTGTAAGCTGAAATAGGTTCTGTTGGCTGCCAGCAATCGTGCGCGGATTTCATAATCTTAGCTGTTATCGGTTGTGATTTTCAACCCTAGATAGGAGAAATTAGCAACGGTCTCAAAGTTGTAGTCTCTTATCTTTATTCTTCCCGTTTGACCTTTATACCCGAAGCGCTAGCTTCCGGCATTCGGACTTGTTTGGATTTGTTATAGGTCGAGTTTTTCACATTTGCTAATAATATTAAATTCAGAGTGTGAAACGTATGAGATTAACTATTATCAATACAGTGTTTTCCATCAAATTATTTATTTAAACTGCTTTCGAAAAAATAGAGGGCAATGGAATTTTTAACCATGTACCCACGGTACTGTTATGCGCTCATCGCTCCTGACATAGGAAGACACAAAACCTTTTATACCTGAAGCGTCAAGCTTCCGGTTGTCTTTTTATTTTGAAGATAAAGAATGAAATAAAAAAACGTATACCTCTGTTGTTGTTGTTGTTACACACAGGGTTATATTTGATGTTGAAATTTTTGCCTTTTTTGCAGACTTGATTCAATTGAACCGGAAGGAGAAAGTGTAAATGCAATTTTGTTTAGAACACATGTAGTTATGGCCCGAACGAGAACTAACGGGAACGATTGAAAGACCTTATTTGCGCAGCTTTCAAAAAATTAAATTTCAAAATCGCCCTCTTTTTTTTTAACTAAAACATTGAAAATAGATACTTAGTGTCACCGAATCTCAGAAGATCAGGGCATAACTGGGATTGTTACGATCATTTTGATAAAAAAGTTATTAAAATCGACTCAGTAGTTCCTGAGAAAAATAAAGAGAACGAAAAACGTGTTTTCGAGATAAACGCGTTCAAAGTTTCAGAAGATATTTGCGACCGTTCGGATTGTAAAATCTTGTTAAATTGAAATGCAGCTTCTTAAAGACAAATCTAGAGAAAAGAACAGGAAAAGAATCAAGCCAATAGAATAATAAATGGTCGAATTAAAAAGTATCCGGAAAAACGTGGTGCCACGAATACAATTCACATGAAAAATGTGTCACTGTGTCTTTTGTTAGTTAGTGACTTGTATGGAATTTTCTGACTTGCCTTTATAGAAAACATTTTCCGAAAAAAACTATTGCGAGTTTTGACTTGACACTTTGAACGAACCTTCTTGAGACTACATAATGTAGTTAACTAAATAAAAAAAATAATTAATTAGAAGCATTTGTGACGATATTCGCGACAGTAATGTAAATACCGCCAAAGCTTTTGAAATGTTCTTGGAGAAAAGAAACATGTGCTGATTTGTAATTTGCTGAACTCAGATCTGCAACAAGCAATCAAGCAGATCCCTGGCGAACGTATAAGTCATTGCCAAGCGGCTTTTCAGACATTCTCCATATTTTTGTATTGGGTTAGGAACTAAAATTTATTTCGTCTACATTTAGAAATCACTATTGGAGACATTTCATTTCTTGAAAGCCGATTTGTGGACATTTACAAAATTAATTGGGTGACATCGAAAGTATTAATATTTACAGAAATAGAAACAAGTGGGAATACCGGAAGCTCGCGCTTCGGGTATAAAGGTTTTGTATTCATCTTATGTAAGAAATTTCAACGCACATTTTTCTATCCGTATATAGCTACAAAACCAACATATTCCTTCATATTTTTCCAAACTACGAGACATACGTACATATTACAGGCATAGATATTACGCTCATCTTAAACAAATAAACTGCCTATTTTTAATAGTGTACACATATATGCACGTATATAAATTGATGGTACCCATATTTCCGATTTATTTCCAGCCGGTCATGCCCTCAAATTTCTCGACAAGTCCATATCCCATCCAAATCCACTTATCTGCTAGGACATGCAGATCGAGATCGTCGAAGGAAATCTTCTACGAACCCATCTGTAAGAGTAATCTTCTACAACGGCATTTACTCCCCATCCCAGTTTTCAAAACCCAGCCATCCTCAGCACCACGCCTAGCTTCCTTTCCCAAACTCCTCCCACATGCCCCCATCCTAACTCACATCCTAGCTTCTTCCCCCGCCCGCCTGCTTTTATAAAAAAAATTAACGAGTAGAGGTTTTTTTCGACTTTTCCTCCAAAACACTTTCAAAATTTGTTAATAATAGTTGGATTTTCTTCAAACTTGACCAAATTGTGCATTATGTTCTCCTTACACCCATGCCAAATTTTATAATTCTGGGATGGACATAAGGGGGGTTGCCGGGTAGATTTTTAAAATGTGTAAATATACTATTATTACCTTTATTTGTGAAAGTACCTGTTACACTTTTCGGCGGTCACATTTTGAGCCCTCACTCCCCTATGTTTCACCCAATATCACATATGGAACCAGTTTCGGAAAGTGCTAATTGAGACCTTTCATTTGATACCCCACATGGCTACATTCTGTGAAAAAAAATTTGCACCCTCTATTCACATGTATGGGGAGCTCCCCTTAAACTTAACACAACATGGCTCCACTTACTGTATGTAAAGGGAACACCAGATTACATACTCTCACCAGTTTTCATGATAATCGGTCCAGCCATTTCCAAATAAATCGGGTGTGACAGACAAACAGACGGACAGACAGACACCGACTCGATTCTAATAAGGTTTTGTTTCACACAAAACCTTAAAAATGCAAAATCAAACATGAAATTGTAAAAACACATTGCCCTTGCTTCACTGCCCTTGTTTGCTCTTTGGCGATTCAAAGTAAGTTCGCCAGAGATTTACGATGTAAGTTCTATTTTTCTAGTTCCACCGTTCTCGATATATTCACGAGACTGGCCATTCCTATTAGATCATTTCACAGAGCAGAACATGATCTTGACCATTATATTCCAGGCCTTCAAGCGTGTCGTGAACAAATTACCATTGTCCCCGAAAAACGCCTTCAAGCTATGTTTAACCTTGACGATTCAGACATAAACCAAGGAATCGGGTGAATTATGGCTTGATGTGGGACTGGCTGCAAGCTAAAAATGAGTTGACTGCTGGAATAATCCTAGAGTGAGCAGTCTGCACTTCCCTCGCTGGCCAATTTATACTAACACGCAAAATATTTATTTTTAGTTGATTGTTGAGAGCACCATCGTCAGTTATACCTCCATGGAGAATATACGAGACTATTCGCGCTAATTTTATTAACAGGCATTTAATTCTGAATTGTCTTTTATTTGATTAAACAATCGAGGAACTCATGCTAAATTGGGGGTTAAATTCTGTCAGACTTTGTATGTTTTTCTATTAGTTTGTGTCGGGGGAACTATTTTTAATTGACGTCGTGTGTGATAGCTTCCGCGAGAATTTGTCAGAAATATGAGTTAAAGCAGGACGTATATTCATGGAGATAATATACAATGGTTGTTAATGGTGCAAATTGATCATTCGGCAGCGAAAAACTGACTTGGTTTGAAAATCCAAATATTTATTGGTAGTAGTCTATTCCGCTGTTATTTTTAGATTTTGAGGTTGCATTGTGTATTTCGTTGGTAATACAGTTTGCGTATACCACGTTTCATTTGTAAGTCGTAGACCGTAGTGCATGAAATATTAACTACGAAAGAGTATTTCACTTTAGTGCGATACTGACATTCTTTTTTTAATGTCTTAAATTACAGAAAACAATTTTGATACACTTTCTTAGTGGGATTTCCCCCTGACGTTCCACTATCGTGTTTTATAACCTTTATTAGTGCAGAGTTTTGCACTGCTGAGATGAACCTAAGCGGGACCTTTAGCTAATTTCAAGAATATATGTATATTAATCCAACATCACTATTAACTTTATTGGAACTAATCTCGCTATCGGGGGTGCATGGATACCTAAAGATATCACATATGGACATGATAATAATTACGTTCAGATCTTCCAAATGGAGAATGAGCCGTTGATTTCAATTTCATTCTTTCAGCTCCACTTCGTTCCTTTACAATTGACACTAAAACCTGGGACTTGCATAAAGTACTCATCGATCTAACAGAAATTGACACGAGAGAATACTGGCAGCGTTTGGGAATGAGCAAACGATCGTCGCTTTCGCTTAACCGCAGCACCTCGGTAATGAATACGTGCTCACCATGGCATCTAATCTCATAGGTGATTCAGGAAAGGAATTGTTCAAAATATAACCCACGACTCTACTAACGATGAAGGCGAAAAATGATAGATTGAAAGGGGTCGTAAACATAAAAAATTTTACAGGTGTTAAAAAAATATTTCAATTTATACCACTTTTTTCGCTAATTATGCAAAAAAAAAAACCCTTAGAAATATAATATCCCAAATGTTGGTTCATATTCTTTGTAATATTGTAAATAATCATACTTCTAAATTTCATAAAGATGGATCCATTATTTTTTGAGCTAGAATTCCCGTAAATATAAAAAACCTCTTTTTGAGAAAAAAAACTGTTTGAAAAAAAAAAAAGAAATTGTTTGAAAAATCGTTTCGAATATGAAGAAATTTATCACTCATAATTACGAACAAAACACAGTGCCAACAAATAAAAATGCACTCATACGAGGGAGAGACGCCAAGTATTTATAAAGACGCTATTTACATAACGTTACCAGCTTTCGTAAGGATATAAAACAATCACTACCTGGACGGTGGACCTTGCGCGTATTTTAAAATACGTAAACTAACGGTCTCTATAATAACGTAAAAGTCGATTTCGAAAACCTCCTAATGTGGTCTTCCCCCTTAAGAGGGGCCGGGACCGACGGTTCTGTCCAGGGCAGAGACAACCAATCAGACGCTGCCTTATCTCTGTTCTGGAAGCAGCGTGAGCGAAATCGGCGACATGAGTACGAATTATATTAAATTGAAATCCGTCATGTGTTCAGACCTGAACTAGGCTGAAGTGAATTTTTTGTTGAGAATGCAGTGAGTCCACTTGATGTGGACCGGACCACTTATTTTCTCTCTTGTGGTCCACGGACTCCTCTTTTTGGGCTAAAAACCCATGCCTTGCTTACAATTGTATATAAATGGAGCGGTTACCACCTGTTGCCGCTACCAGGGCAGAGGTGAGGCAGCGTCTGATGAGCTGCTTTTGCTTTGGACGAAACCTTCAGTCACCTTTTTTAAAAAACGTGGGTGTTTAGCCCAAAAACTGCAAAACTTGGTGATTCTAAGAAGGGGGCACCCGGACAATTTTTGAAAACATATTTGCAATGGATATGATAATATATTATTATTCGCTTTATTTAAGCATGATATGGAGATCTGAGTGAAATTATGCGGTGTTTCCAACGATTAATTATTTGAAATAATAAAAACTTGTTGTTTCTTTTTCGTTGGTGTGCTAACTTGTTAGCACTGATGAAAGAAACAAGTGGTTCCCGAGATATAGGTACTTGCAAGAATAAACATTCACACCAACGAAAAAGAAACAACAAGTTTTTATTATTTCAAATGATATGGAGAGTATTTTGAG
The DNA here is from genome assembly GCF_905115235.1 of Hermetia illucens. Taxonomy (NCBI): domain Eukaryota; kingdom Metazoa; phylum Arthropoda; class Insecta; order Diptera; family Stratiomyidae; genus Hermetia; species Hermetia illucens. The sequence continues at coordinate 76,440,342 of NC_051852.1, forward strand.
ACCTAGATATCATGTACATAGACCACCGTATTTTATTTCAGATACTTGAGTTGGGTAGTTTTTAAGAACGGGTCCTTGAAGTAACTGATCCATTTCGGAACCCCGCGCTCCTCCCCCTCCCCTTTTGTAGCCAACGTTAAAACTAATATCGGTAACGGAAAGTACCAAACGGGACTTTTCATTTCATACCCTATTCGACCATACTCGGTGAAAAACAGAATTTAAGTCAACATGGAACTGTGTTATTCACTGTATGCAATGGGATTCATAGTTTCCACGTTTTTACCAAAACCGTTTCTTAGATAACAGGCGTGACAGACAGATAGATAGTAAATCGATTTTAATAAAGTTTTGTTTTACAAAAAACCTTAAAAAGGCATATTGGCAGTTCTCAGAAATAGAACTAAATATCGGAAGTTGGAAAACAGCCATCTCAAGTGCGAATGTCTGGTAGAGAAATGAAGAATGCGGGGAATTATTTGAATGTCGACGTAATGAAAAAGGCCAGAGCTGCTCTCAACGAACAGCGGGATTCTCATATTGAAGTTGAAACAAAATTGTCACAGAGTCTGATCCCTTTAGTTCTAGTTCAGACCACTCGTTCTCGAAAAAAAGAAAACAAAAACGAGAAAGATATCTGCAAAAGCTATGGACGAGTGAACTCTTCTTTTTTTAGCTATGGCCCCGCTCACAAACGGGGTCGACCCGTCGGATCGATTGCGTAATTTCATTCGGTTGGTTTTCAAATCTCCAACAGTGGCCAGGGTGATGAATTCTCGTAATCGCGAATTATTATATATACGCCTCTCGCAATTTTTCCCCGATCGATACAACCCGATTACCGATCGCGGATATTCTCATTCCCATTTCATGATCAAAGGGTATCACGCCACTAGTCCAACGCAGCATCTTCGTCTTCATTATCGCAAGACGCGGTTCATCGTCTTTTGTAGTCGACCAACACTCACAATCGTAGAGGGTATTCGAAATGAGGGCAAGAGGGTGGACGACATTGCAGTAAATTTTAGATTTGAGACGTTCGTTGATAGGTGGATCCACAGGTGTGGAACTCCACTTCATCCAGGTTGCGCTAATCCGTGAAGCAATTTCCTAACGCAGTTTTCAATTGGCTGATAGCGTTGACCCGAGATATTTCAATTGCTCAGTTTCGGGCAAGTCATTGACAGTGCCAGTTTCATGGGGATCGGTCGTCGAAAATTCAGTTTTATTTATGGATAAGTGAGCTCGTATGACTAAATCAGCCTTGCAAGACAGGCATTACATCGTCAAGGCAAACGAAATTTATGGGGAAATGGATATGCAGATTCCCCTAAAGTCCTAAACTACTAGTGGAATAGTAAATTGGTTAACCTTCGGCCAATTTACTCGTGAGCGAGAAGAGCGGCAAAAACAGCATGGCTGAAAGGAAGCGCACATAAACCTTAGCTAACTTTCTAACAAAGCAAGGGAAAATGCTTTCAGGAAGTCTATTCAGAGTTCTGGCGCCGTTCACGTTCTCAGATCCAACTTTTTGCTGAAAATTAGCCAGGGTTTATTGCCCAGCAAAATTTGGGTTCCGGAGGATATCACAACGATCACGTAATCATGATTGCAAAGCTCGCATTAGAAGTGGGAATCATATCATAACCTAATCAACAATCAAATGCTTGTGAGTGATATTCGATCCAAAACTCAATTTGATATAGGACATCCATGATTACAAGGTGTTCAGCTCAAGCGTTGCTCTTATAAGGGAGCTGTTAAATGTATATGGGTGGTATGTAAAGGGTTTTGTGAACACTATTTAATTTCAACTGGCGGCAATCTTTTATGCTACTATTCCGATTTTCTTTTGGATCAAAAGGAAACATGCTACAATGTGATGAACTCGAGGGGTCGCTTATCTTACAAACATCATTTTGCACAAATTCTTCTTGAATTCAATACTTACGATATCTTATTGTTGATAGACAAATCGTTCCCTTACCTGCAAAAAATGAGAGATATATTACTAAAAAATATTCCAAGAAGTCCAAATAATCAATCAATATTTTTTTTTTATTGTAATTAGTTTATAGATTAATCATTACCAGGAAACATTTAAAATTTGCCTGATGATTTCAACAGGTGACAAGGGCCTTCAGCTAACTACAAAACTATTCCTTCGACCAGACCTCCCCGTCGTCATTTCGAATACCGTTCAAAGCATTTGGTAATCGATCTTAACGCAATTGGTATGCTTTCGTTTTTTAAATGTCAACAGGGAGTGCATCCCTGAGTAGAAAGTCTATACCAGCGAGGTTCACAGCTCACATTAAAGAAGAATTTCAAAGGAATATAATATAATGTTTGCTTTTCATGAGGCTTCAGATATGAAAGAAAATGTGGTTTTCTTATGAATAGAGCTTTGGACATACAGCGTGCGTAACTAAAAATCCAATTGATTACTACCTTTCAAAAACCATTCACACCATGATATCCTTTTGTAGAGTATTTTTAGTTCACTTGCGTTAAATATCCGAGAAAAAATATGTTTCATTATTCGTGACATTTTTTTACTTAAACAATAAATAAATGAACTCGAGAGTTTCAAAAGCAAAAATCCATTTTCTTGGAAAAGCTGTGAAAAGATTTCTAAAAGAGACACTTATAATTCGAAAAAATTATAATCCTAATGCAAAAATACTAGAATTTTAACATATGGTTCCGAAAACCACGTTTCTGACATAGAATCTTTTTAGGCCTGGTATTGTGCACTCGAGCTCTGACGATGCTAGAAGGCACATTAATGTTATTTCGAACGGTTTGGGGTGTGACATGAAATTGAAATTTACGTTGAATAACGCTGCTGGATGCAGTTGGGTTGGACATGAGACTCAACATGCCTCTCTTCTTCTGTCCAATTAGCTTCGAATCGGCCAGAATGCTTAACTGCACCATAGCTTCCTGGATTACTAACTATCCTCTATCAATTTTACCTGCGGTTTGGTCGTTCAAAACCTGGCCATAGAAAGCTTCTATTTGTCCGATTTCATAAAATGAAACTTAGAGAGTGATAGTGAAGCACTCTCCGGATTCCAAAAGTAATTTTTTTTACAGAAGAAGAAGAAGAAAAGAGAATTTTCAATTAATTTGATTAAACAAGTCAAAAGCTGGACGCTTCGCGTATAAAGTCTTGTGTCCATCTTATGTGAGGAACTCTCTACGCATGATTTTCCATTCGTACGTAGTTAAGAGTGAAAATTATTCCTTCATATATTGCCAAACACCAAAATATATTAGGTTCTTGCGGATTTGATAGTAAAATTTCAAAAAACTAACTCTTATGAAAAAACAACACAGATTCTACGCACTTCTCCCGGCGAGATACAAGAGCATCTATGCCAGTTTCGTAGAAGTTCGATTTTCTAGTGTGAAGAAATTCCTCAAAGGCAATTTTGATACCTGTTTCATTGCTAAATTGTTTTGCCGCCAAAAAGTGGTATTTGGTTGGCGAGAGATTGGGTGAATATGGTGGAAGAGGCAGGGTCTCACACTGCAATTCGTTTAATTTTTAGGCCGTTATTCTGGACACATCCATTGTCATGAATTAGTATCACTCCCTTTGTTGAGCAATCTAGGCCGTTGAATACGCAATTTCCGATGCATTTCATCGCGTTGGACACAGTGTTTCTCTACATTAATAATTTCGCCACGTTGTAAAAGAGTATAGTGGATAACTCCGACTGCAGACCACCAAAAAGTCACCATTTCCTCTTGATCGACGGATGTCTTCATGGCTCACTTTGACGGTTCATGTCAACCGACCGAAATTTTTCGGACCATCGCTGTATGGTTCGTTCGTTCAACGTATCAGCTCCAAATGATTTACAAAGGTTTCTGGTTGCCTCCGCTTTGTTGTGGCCAATTTTAAACTTACAAAGGAAAAGTAGGCACTTTTAACAACCTTCTATGTTTTCCTTTTTTATTCCTCTACAAGCACAATGACTTTTAAAACTGAAATGACACCTTGACCAAATGTAGCACTATTTATACTCTTTTATTCAATGCAACCAACGCCACTTGGCAGCAGTTTGCAAATTAAAATCACACCTAACTTCACTTCTTCGTGAAATCCGATGTTTCCTTTGCAACAACCTAATCCATATGTACACAATCGCTGGCCAAAAAATTACAAACGCTTGCAAATTTCATTATTCGTCTCTTTTCCTTGGGTAAGGTGGGTTTGAACTTCTTCCGTCAAAGGTGCCTTCTCGTGGTGGAGACTATCCAGTTCTCCTTTAGCTTCCGCTTTGCGCCATTTGCACCAACTATCCTCGCCTGCTGGACAATTTTGATGCTGAGGATTTTCGTCTGTAGAACATTTATGGAAGAAAGTTGCCCAAATTTCTTGCTTCATTCCTTCTATCGACTTTGCGTGTCGACGAATAGCTAGCCCAAAAAATGTAGTGAGATCGTTAATAACCTTATCAGTAAGTTTTCCACCCCCTTTTCCACCAATGCCTTTGTGATTCTTCTTTGCCTTTCTAAGCCGCGTTCCCATTCTTTGCTCGACATGTCCTACACATTCCTTTTTTACTACCACGTATATTTTATTGTTTGCAGAAATACCGGAGAAAACTCCAGCAAAATCCAATTTGAACGTTAAAGCGATCTCCCTTCGTACGATCCATTTGAAAAAATCACTGAACACACAAGCAGCACGATACTTACAACAAAATATAACTGAGTAGCTTGAAAGCCTTTCAGTGCTCACTCTAGACTGGATTATCCTTTTTATTCCAAACAGCAAATAAGTTTAGACAATTGGTTGGCTTTCCATCTTTTTATATGTACACCTGTGTTCGAATTTATAAGGCTCAGGTAAAAAACTAACAGGTAAAAAAAAGATTCGATGCTCTTTCTCATCGAGTACTCTAGCCGCGGCTGCAAACTCCTTACCTGTTTAACACTGTCATTTCTGAACGACTCGGAATATCGGAAAATCCCTTTGCCCACATATTCTCCACTATATATGGATACAATTCATGCAAAAAAAAATCGGTTTCTCCAACCCCACACACGGGATGACCCCCTTAAGGGGTTTCTACTGTCGTCGTTCCAAAAAATCGATTCTTTTTTTCGCCTATTTTGAAAGTAGATGACTTACTTTTTGTCCATCTCGTATATATTACATCTTAGGTAAAGGCAGATTAGCAGAACAGACAGTTTTGAGGCACTACAATTTGTTAATAACAGTACAATTTCTATCAAACTTTCTATACGCCCTATATCTAAGATTTGCCTGTGAAAGTATGAATTGAGACCTTCCATGATTTTAATGCATTCAATGCGATTTTAATGGGGTTTTGTTTTATAGAAAAGCTGAATAAATGAAGCACGCTAACACCGCAGTAAATAGTTAAGCTTTTTCATTACAGTTTTTTCAAGCACTTCGTTCGAAAATCTTCCAGAATGCATTTCCAGTTTCGAAGAAAACGATCGTTTTCACGAGTGTTGTTTAACGATTCCGACACTCCATTAAATTTTTCACTTCATTGTTTTAGTTTTCAAGTATCTTTCTAGTCCAGAAAAGTACACACTCTATATGTATTATATATACATATAATATGTATGGTGGATCGATACCCTCTTGATAAAATGGGTAGTTGCCCGCGTTTCTGTGACATAAACTGATAGTGAGTGTTGATAACGTTTCTAGAAAAAAACGGTGAAGAGAATGGTGAAAGTTGTAGTGATATTCAGCACCTTTCTCTACTTAATGGCTAGCTTTACATGGTTGATTTAGGATCTAAACAGGACACAAAGCAAAAGCATTATTCTTCAACTCGTTATCTCACAGACTTTTCAATATGAATGCTGGCAGCTCTTTCAAAAAGTAGAACGCGATGTCGTAACCGTAAATTCCAATATATTCGGGTCAAACATTTTCTTTTTATTGGTTAATTTGATGGCACAATTTCGCCCCTCTTTATTTTGTAATTCAGGAGGGCAACATCACCACGTTTCGGGGTACACGGTGTCGGAATGGATTTTAATTAGTTTGTGGAATGTCATGATGGAGGATTTGATGGCAACTTGATTTAATAATTCAATATAATAGCGTTTAGGGATATTTTATATGTAGATATATAAAATATTCAAAGGACAAGGCTCCCATGAACCCAATCTGAATAAAAATTTATAATGTCCCTGAATCAACATGCGTTGCCAGTGAGTCATTAATATGCATACATATGTACAGTGGCTCCAAGCTTATTTGATGCAGTGACTGATTTTAATTTTACACCACTGTAAAATCAAAACTAGATGTTCAGTAAGCGAGTTTCGAATAAGGGGAATCCCAAAAATTGTTGTTTATTGCATACAAGACCGATTTTCTAATTAGAATTCCGATATTCTAATGCTAATTTGCCGAATTTCAGCTCACAGCTTATTTGATAGGGTCTCCTTTGTGGCGTACTTAAGAGCTGGTTTTTGTCCTATAAATTTTTTGCAGCGTTTCGGTATTATATCAGCGACTTTAGAACTATTCTTAAGTCTTTCTAAAATGGGTCGTCATACAAAAATGGAGCAGTGTGCTCCATTTTAAAAAAGGACGTAGTGTTGGCAAAATTGCTGAAATTGTCAAATTAATTGCCTCTACACTCCAACGCATAATTGAGCTCATTGCACACGAAAATCGATTGGAAAATAAAGCCAAAAAAGCGCCAAACAAAATCTTTAGGGAGTCAGACGAGCGATGCATTATCTGAAAAATCAAACAAACCCCAAAGTGCTTGCTCCAAAGTTGACCGCTGTAGTATGTAATCAACCGGAAAAGTCGTCCAATGCCGAAACGACACGGCATGTGCTGCGCGACCATCATCTCCATGGTCCAGTAGGTTAAAAGAAACCTTTTATTTCAACAACAAACACGGAAAGCCGCCTTGCCTTTGCTCGATGATGTCTTTGTTTGGTACAAAGCAAACATTAAGCTTAATAAAGAGAACCTGCGTACGGGAAGTTTCTACCAAGATAATTCCGAAGCACAAGCAAACAAGCAAGCAAACTTTGTTAATCTGGAACTGCCCGCACATAATGTCCCACCGGCACAGTCTCCTGATATAAACGTCATCGAGATTTGATCGGCAATTTTGGACAACATCATAGGGAAGTATAAGATTTCGAATAAGAAGACTTTACTGACAGAATGGGAAAAGTTACTCCTGACTTCATGCAAAAGATGGTTAAGTCAATGCCAAACCAGACTCTAGGCTGTTATAAAACCGAATAGATATCCAACTTATTATCCCACATGTTTTATTTAACAATAATTTGAAACTGTAACAAAAAAAGCTGTGATAAAATATTTTACTTCTATTTGGTTTTCACTTTTCCTAGTTCTTACATTGTTCTGTTTGGAAACATGAAAACTTCCCAATTAAACAACAATCTTTCTTCTATAAAATCGTATTCAAGCTGTTTTCAATTCTATATTGATTTACTATGTATTTTCAGTTTTAATATCATTCGACAAAAGAAATCTAATCCCATGATACACCATACAATAGAATATATTTCTGGTAAATTGAAATGTCATAAACGGAACAAGTTTTCCAATCAATTGAAACTATCTGAATCCCTGTCATTTTTGCTACACATGATATGCCAACACAGTGGGAATTTCAGGTAGTAGTGATTGTCAGCAAGTAGGTCAATCTATTCCCTCGTCGAACAGATGAGATGGTGCAAGAAGAGGCAATAATAGGTAGGTAAATCTAAATATTCTTGTTACGTTACTAGTCCTTTTGCGACCTCTTTCAATTGCCCAAGAATAAGCTTGTACAGCTGTATGCCAATCGAGAAGACAAAGAACTAATAATTGGTCTATGAACTCTCCAAGATAGGAAACTTTCCATTGCGCCTGGAAGAAAAATTATCAAAATAGACGATAGATGGAATTGAAATATAGCAGTGTAGTGTCTACTACAATATATATTAAAACTAGAACGGCTCGGGATCTTACTTGTTTGTTAGCTTTAATATGATTACATTTGTAAAACTAAGTTCACTCTTGTCGTAACAACTCTCTTCGTATCAGTCCTTTGTATCGCGATCGCCGGTTATTTATTCCTTGCATTACTTCCAATATCAAGCACTGACTCTCACGGCGCTGTGTTCGTTAGAATGCAATTCAGGGCTGCCACAGTACTTCCCCCCTAAGCATTTGTCTCGAATCGTACTTTTTTTATTTTGGGTCCAGAATATGTTTTTCGAACCAGTGGTCGTGGTGCTATTAATTTTGCGTTGTCTGGCAAAAAATCCAAATTTTCATTCAAGATAAATACTGGTTTCAGTCTTTCTGTTGAAACGTTAATTTCCTTTTCGTCTTTTTTTATTGTGTACACGCGATCCGATATTCTCTTGATTACTTCGTGCGGGCCAGTGTACGGTTGTTGCAGTGGTTTTTTACACGAATCGACTCTTAAAAAAACATGACTGCATTTCGGCAAATCTTTATGTACAAAAATGCTGTCTGTTCGATGATGTGACGCTGGTGTAGGCTTCAATCGACGAATGTCTCGTTTGAATTTTTCAAGAAAGATTGATGGATCATTTGGAGCATTGTTTTCCACAAAAAAATCTCCAGGCAGTCGCAACGATGTCCCGTAAATCATTTCGGCAGGAGAACACTTCATTTCTTCCTTGTACACGGTGCGTAGTCCTAACAAAACGGTAGGTAACGTATCAATCCAATTCATCGTTTCGTGGCACATTAAAGCTGTTTTCAATGTTCGATGCCATCGCTCGATCATTCCGTTCGAAGCAGGATGATATGCTGTTGTCTTGATGTTCTTTGAACCGATTAACTTCGTTAACGATCGAAATAGCGAAGATTCGAATTGACTTCCTCTGACACTAGTTATAATTCGAGGTGTTCCAAACCTGGCAATCCATGATGTATAGAATGCAGTTGCAATTGTGTCAGCAAGCGTGTCAGTTGTAGGAACAGCTTCAGTCCATCTCGAAAACCTGTCGATCATTGTAAATAGATATCGAAAATTCTGAGAAGCTGGCAGTGGTCCGACAATATCAATATGTACATGTTCGAATCGTTTGTCTGTCGACGGAAAATGCATTGGTGATTGTACGGTATGTCGATGTACTTTCGATCGCTGACAATTAATGCAATTTTTAGTCCATATTGCTATGTCCTTATCCATTTGCGGCCACACATATCGTTTGCGAATCAACTTCTTACTCGCTTTTACTCCTGGATGCGATAATCGATGAATTGAGTCGAATGCTCTTCGTCGAAGTTGTTTAGGAATAAACGGTCTTACGGTGCCTGTTGAAACATCACAATATAAAATGTGATTATTATCTACAGGAAATTCTTTCAGTTGAAGTGATGATGTAGTCGAATCCAAAAGATTTTTTAACTCTTCGTCCCGTTGTTGTTCAACTGCAATTTCTTCCGGATCCGGCGCAGTTGTTTCAATTCCTTCTAACCGTGATAAAGCATCTGGGACAATATTCAAGCTTCCTTTAACATACATAATTTCAGCATTGAATTGCGAAATATATGCAAGTTGTCGTGCCTGTCGTGGAGTAGCCTTCGATAATTTCTGTAAAAACGCATGCGTTAATGGAAGATGATCCGTTTTGATAAGAAATTGCCTTCCTTCAAGTCGGCTCTGAAAATATTTAATAGCAGAATAAATCGCTTGAAGTTCTTTGTCATAAGTACTATAATTTCTTTGTGCGTTGCTGAATTTCTTTGAAAAGAAACCTAAAGGCTTCCATGTCGCATTTTGCTGCTGCTCCAGTACAGCTCCCATCGCAAAGTTCGACGCATCGGTACATAACACTATTGGTGCATTTAAAATCGGATGAGAAAGCAATGCGGTACTTTCGAGCAATCCTTTGCTTTTCTCAAATGCGTCTTCACTTTGTTGTGTCCATTGTATTCGTGTTCGATCGTTTTTCTTACTATTACCAATCAATTTATTCAATGGTAACAGTACTTCAGCTGCATTCTTCATGAAGCGACGATAAAAATTTAGAAGTCCCAAATACCTTCGAAGCTCCATAATAGTTTCTGGGCGTTTCGCGTTTCGTATCGCATCGACTTTCGTGGACAAAGGTTGAATCCCTTCGCTGTTGACCGTATAACCCAAATATTGTACACTTTCTTTGGCAAAATGGCATTTACTCGGGTTGATTTTGATGCCGTATTCGCTCAGTCTCTTAAAAAGAACTTCTAAATGTTGCTTGTGTTGTTCCAGGCTGTTCGAAGCGACAAGGATATCGTCCAAATATCCAAAGCAAAAGTCGAGGCCTCTCAAAACAATATCTATATACCGTTGAAAAGTTTGAGCGGCATTTCGTAAACCAAATGGCATATAAATAAATTCAAACAATCCAAATGGTGTGATTACTGCTGTTTTGGCAACGTCTTCTTCGGCAACTGGTACCTGATGGTATGCTCGAACTAAATCAATCGTTGTAAACACTTTTTTATTTTCGAGGTTGTAGGTAAAATCTTCAACATTCGCAATAGGATAACGATCGGGAAACGTTATCGCATTTAGTCGACGGTAGTCCCCACAAGGCCGCCATTCCTGTGACTTTTTTTCTACCAGGTGTAATGGACTAGCCCATTGACTACTGGAAGGACGACAGATTCCATCCTCCACCATTCGTTGAAATTCCTGTTTGGCTGCTGCGTATTTGTCCGGTGGTAGACGTCTTGGTCGTTCTGCTACTGGTGTGCCTCGAGTCGTAATGTGATGTTTGACGACATGTTCTCGAATTGCGGTCTTAATACTCGGATTCGTTATTGACGGGAACTTTGCAAGGAGTTCATGAAACTCGTCTCCTCTTCGAATAGTTGACAATGTTGGTGCAGAATCGATTGTAGTTGTTGTAGCTGCTTCTAATGATGTTTCACCGTCAACAAGTCGTTTTCGACGCAAATCGACCAATAAATTATAAAAATTGAGAAAATCGGCCCCAATTATTGGTCTCGACACCTTTGCAACACTAAATGTCCATTGAAATTTTCTGCGAAGTCCAAAATCAAGTTTCAGTGTTTTTTTTTCCGAAAGTTTGTATGATTGAACCGTTTGCGGCGTAAAGGCAAAAAGAAGAAGCCACATCCTTGTTGTTAGTATGCGGAATAACTGAAATATCGGCACCTGTGTCGACGAGAAATGTAATCCCGTTTGACTTATCCGATACCAAAAGACGGTTCTTCGTTACGCCATCGCTGACCGTACGTATTGACGATGGCAGAATTAGTTTTCCGCCGGCTTCGATTGAACGAAAGAGCACGGTTCTCGACACTTGTTGGCTTTATTCCCGAAAGTACGATGATAATAACACCAATCGCTGTTACCATATCGTCGGGATCGTGATCGTGAACGTTGTCGGTTGTTCGAACGGCTTCGCTCTCGTCGTGCACCCATTTCCAATTTCTTCAAACGTTCCAGAATTTCGTCCAACACGTTTTTCTTTGCAGGTTCCTCTTTTGGAATCTGAGTAAATTCCACGTTTCGGCTTACACTTGACACAGACGATGTCGCACTAAATTCGCCCATTATACGGTCGGCCATTTCTGAGAGAACGCTCATTTTTGTATCGGTTGACACAGTTAAAATCGCACGTACGCGGGAGGGTAACCGTCTCAACCATAACGCTCTCACCGCATCTTCAGGCAATTGATCACCAGCCATTGATTTAATTTCCCGATAAAATTGAGATGGTCGTTTGTCACCTAACTCCAATTCTGTTAGAACTTTTGTTAGACTCGTTTCCGGTGTATCAGTAAATCGTTGAATGAGCTGACGCTTTAATTCGTCGTATTTATTCACTAATGGAGGTTTTTCTACCACATCAGCGATTTGCTCTAGTATCGCAAAATCTAGACAGGAAATCACTGCGTTGAACTTAGCATTGTCTGTTGTAATGCGATTTGAAACAAATTGTGCTTCCACTTGCGCGAACCACAACGTAGGCCTCGGTGCCCAAAATGGCGGAAGTTTCACGTCGCGAATAGAGTCTACACGCACGTCTGAACGCGGAGGTAAAAATTCTTCCAGTCTTCTACGCGTATCTATCTTCGGAGTTTGTATATCCTCCTCACTCACTTTATCACTTGTAGCCATTGCACTCACTGAATAATTGTCTTTTATGCGGGGTCACCAATTTGTAGTGTCTACTACAATATATATTAAAACTAGAACGGCTCGGGATCTTACTTGTTTATTAGCTTTAATATGATTACATTTGTAAAACTAAGTTCACTCTTGTCGTAACAACTCTCTTCGTATCAGTCCTTTGTATCGCGATCGCCGGTTATTTATTCCTTGCATTACTTCCAATATCAAGCACTGACTCTCACGGCGCTGTGTTCGTTAGAATGCAATTCAGGGCTGCCACAGCAGAGGTGAAAAGGTTAGAATAAATCGCCAATTACTTAATAGATACATGCAAGGGTATCTACGCAGTTAAGACCTTGTATTAGCGAATGTCAACTAGAACTTTTTATATGACTATCTTGGAATCAGTTTTTTAGGTAGAGTCGGAATGAAAGCGATGACAAAATTGACATCGGAAATCAATCTAGGCCTAAAAGAACCTGACCCTTGTGAATTATCGAGCAAACTTGATATCTGAATATATTTCAACAGTTAACAATGCCACAATGACATTTAAACAAGTCGGGAAACCGGAAGCTGGACGCTTCAGGTACGAAAGGTTTTGTGTATTTCTTAGTACGTAGCACGTAATACATCCATATATTATGTGAGAGTATCCACTTTCGGATGATACTGACATTCATAGTCTTCAATTTTCAAAGAAGCAACAAATTTGAGGTATTATAACTTTGTTAGTAATAGTGCTATTTCCACCAAACTTGGTAAGATCACGCTCTATATTATAGCCTATATTACTGCAAAATTTCATGGTACTAGGATGAACTTAAGGAGGGTTTCTAACCAATTACAAAAAATTACAGTAATATACTATTATTAACTTTATTTAAACAGATATCGGTATGAAAGATATTTCAGAGCCCAGACACCATATAGTGGCAGCCTCCTGATTTTTTTCAGATTTTTCGGTTTGGTAGTTTCGAGAATGGCCCCCTTAAAGAAGTGATCACTTTAAACCCCCCGCGCTCCCCACCCTTCCAACGAATGTCAAAACTAAGATCGGCTTTGAAAAGTACTAATCGAGACCTTTAATTTGATACCCCACATGACTATATTTGATGAAAAAAAATTGTATACCCCCTTTTTGCATGTATGTGGACCCCCCCTTCGATTCGACGTAAAAGGATGTAATTCACTGTATGCGTGAGCGTTCATAGTTCCCACCTTTCTACCAAATTTGGTGTCAATCGCTATAACCGTTTCCGAGAAAAATGCGTGTGACGGACAGACAGACAGACAGTAAACCGATTTTAATAAGGTTTTGTGTTTACTATGAAATGCCGATACGACGAAATTCGAAGTGAATGGGATAAATCAAAATTATTATACTCTTTTTACAAAGGAACTCAACAGGGGAAGGTTCGTTGGACTCTGACAGTCAGTGCCAATTCCGTCAAACTTAAGCAAATAATCGTCGTTTTGGAACTCCATATCACTTCCCTTAAACTAATTTCCTCATTGAAATAAGAACCAATTTACCAGAATAAGATGTTATCAGTGTAGTCGCGGTCTTTGAGAAAAGATGCCATTATCCATTGAAGCATCGCAGACAACCTGAAAAACATCACCGATAATGAGAAATAATAGTAGCGATGATAGATAGACTTCAAATTCTTCCGAAATTTTACCTAAATGCAAAATTTGACATTCTGTGCCGTCATATGTTGCTGATAATAGCTTTTAGTTTCACCCAAATACTCCGTTTGCCAAAAGCCTACTTGAAATCGATAAGGCGGAAATTTGAACTCAGGACAATCCTCTAAACTGACTCGAGGATGTTGATGTGATCAGTGCAGAAAGATTTAGAGCAAAAACCTGTATATTTTCCTCCGTCCCACAAAAGATACACACCCAAAATCAATCATATAAATAGGTCGTCCATGATCTACATTCATTTTAATAGTAGTAGTCAAAGAGAAAACCAAAAGGTAGGTAGGCGCTAGTGGCTGCTCCGTAGTTCCTCGTTCTAACTAAAACTGGACAATCGCTAAGAAAGCGCCTGAATGTTTTCCCGTCCTCTCCGTAACTTCGACACTGCGAATTGCAGGGTATATCGAGACTGCCGATATGGTCTCTCTAGAAACCACCGTAATCATTTCCATGGATTTGGCCAAAAAATTGATCGGATCTTGACTCGCCATGCAAAGTTGCCGGCTGTCAAGTATTAGGGCTGTGGCGGCGTAATTATTAGGTTGTTGCACATGACATGGCCGATTTGATACTAAAATTTGAAACGACTGTAAAGCCTACAAAAATTCATTTAATTAATCAAAATAGGCGACAGTCGATTCAAAACACTTCTCCCAGCGAGATACAAGAGCATGTATGCGAGTTTCGTAGAAGTCCAATTTTCGGGTGTTGATAAACTCGTAGAAGGTAATTTTGATGGCCTCTTCATTCCTAAATTGCTTTTCCGCCAAAAAATGACCCAATACTTAAAAAAGTGGTAGTTGGTTGGCGAAAGGTCCGGTGAAAATGGTGGATGAGGCAAAATTTCATACTGCAATTCGTTGAAGTTTTGAAGACCGCCAAACTGTCACCGTTATCTTTTTCGGATGGGGGCTCGGTTTCGGCATATGCTTCCGTGGCTCATCAGTATCTAGCCACTATTCAGATGACACTATCCTGTGCAAAAAGGGATCGCTTCTGTTGCGGGAGAATAAAAAACTGCAAATTTCCATTCGAAGTGCTATATTTTGCTCCGTTTGGACATGCAGAACCCATTTGTGAAGCCTTTTTACCTTTCCAAGTTGTTGTAAGTGCCGAGAAACTGTCGAATAGTCTGTTTCTCACACACTGATGTGTATCGGATTCGACTAGCACATGCAGCTCGTCGTTGTCAATCGATGGTCTTAGATGTCCACGTGGCTCACTTTGAAGATTTACGTCGCCTTGCCGGAAATGTTCGAACCAGCGCCGTGTGGTTCGTTCGTTTAACGTATCAGCTCCAAATGCGCTGTTAATGTTCCTGGTCGACTCCGCTGTTTTCTGACCGAGTTTGAACTCATACAGAAAAAGTATACGTTCTTCTTCTTTTTCCATCCTTTTTTCCCTCTTATTCACTGTTATCACAACGACGGTCAAAACTGAAATGACTCCTTGATTAAATGTAGGAGTATTTATACTTCATTATCCGACACCAATAGCACCAACTGGTGGTAGTTTGATACAGCAAAATCGCAACTAACTTCACTTGATTGCCAAATCGGCCATTTCATGTGCAACAACCTACTAGTAAGAGTAGGTTCCATCCTTGACAGTCACCACCGGGGCGAAGAGTGCGCCTACCAAGACTGTCAAATCCCGTCTGGCCTGGCCTACTCATTCCCCTCTATGTCCCTATTATCGCGAAACCAGACGAGGATGATTTCGAGCATTTCATTGAGATTATTCGGCATGTCTTCATTGTTAGATTGGCTCTTGGTCAGAGTGAATATGTTATGATTGAGGCTCGCCTGTTAGAATACACTGGTATCTCTCGCGAAACCGTATGACTCGGCTACACTGTGCTTATCCGAGAATACTCGGATAAGCACAGTTTGCTAGAAAGGTGGGAACTGTGGACGCTCATGCATATAGTGAGTTACATCCTTTTACGACGAATTTAAGGAGGAGTCCCCATACATGCAAAAGGGGGATGTAAATTTTTTTTTCATCAAATAAGGTCTCGGTTAGTACTTTTCGAAGCCGGTCTTAGTTTTGACTTTTGTTGAAAAGGTGGGGAGTGCGGGGGGTTGAAAGTGGTCATTCTTTTTAAAGAACCCATTCTCAGGAACTACCAAACCGAAAAATCTGGGGGTTGCCACTATATGATGCCTAGGCTCCGAAATACCCTCCATAGCGACACCTGTTCAAATAAAGTTAATAATAGTATATTACTATAATTTTTAGTAATTGACAGGAAAACCCACCTTAAGTTCATCCTAGAATCACAAACTTTTGCAACAATATAGGCTACAGTATGGAGCATGATCCTGCCAAATTGGTGAAAATCGCACCTATTACTAACAAAGTTATACTAGGTCAAAACTGTCGCTCGTTTGCAAATTCAAGACTATGAAAGTCAATATCACTTGAAAGTGGCTATTTTCACATAATATATGCATATTTTACGTGCTACATGCTAATGGGACAAATGCACACTCAAATCTCTTTATAAAAGAAATACACAAAACCTTTCATACCTGAAGCGTCTAGCTTCCGATTTCCCGACTTGTTTTTATATTATAAATAACTAAATTGTATACTTATTTATCAAATAACACGTTTTAATAAATATATCTCCAGATTTAACTACTGCTGGTATACTAATCAGTAGGTATCTGCTCAATATCAACAAATTTCTACAAATTAATGACGTAGTCTGAGAACGTTTTCGTGTATATTTTTATTGCAAAAATGTATAAACTTCCGATCCATTCTAAACTTAGAATATTCTAAAAATATATATTTACTACTTTGTTACAATCTAACACTTCAGGAAGCTTCGTTTGCGTACATAAATCTTAATTCATGCTAAACTCTGTGATTGTAAAATTAGATGCCACGAAATTTTTGAGTAAATATTCAGCTTCTGTTCTCCCTAATAGTAATAGAAATGGCGGTGAAATATTTATGTTTCCGTATATTTATATAAAATGATCAAAGCACAGAAATGGTTTCAAAATTACACTGGTAAGAAAGGCGCAGGCCGAAACAGAATATACTGTGAAAATATCCCCAAATGGACTAAAGGGAAATAGTAAAAAGGTGAAAATGCTGATTGGAAAATTGTGGTCAAGTAACAATTCTGGAAATTTATCAGGAATTTTCGTTGTGCTTTGCTGGAATAGACGCTAATACTATCTAAATGTTCAGTATTTAATGCTAACAATTGGATACTTTCCGAGTTTCCTTGATTAAACTACATAAAATCGAGTAGGTTCTTGATAAATTTGCAGCATCTTTTCACTTGTGTGATTACTCGCCGGACCAGATTGAACCGCACAAATTCAAGTAACAAGTTTCAGAAAAACTGTTGAGTTACTTGATTCCTCCGACATTAATCCATTCGTAAATTATGCAATTTTGAAATTGCAGGCAGACGCATGAGTGTGGAGTGTGCAGCATTTAACCCCTCGTGCTGAATATAACACGGCACATGAAGGCAAACAGGCTTCCAAAGAAATAACGCATATGGAGTCGCCCAGACTTCCGTTAGAATTCCAGTTTTTCCGCAACAGGTTCTAAAATATTGATTGCATGATAGACTTTCACCATGAAGCTGCTGCTGCCTGGTGTTGTTTTAATATCGTTTGCTCAGCGCTTTTCCTGTATCAACGCTTTCAATGTCGTCGTCGTTGGTGACGAGTTTGTTTTCTTCTGCTGCTGCCATCCACGCAACAATCCAGCTGCATATTATTTTGTAATGGAATAAGCTTAGGTCAACATCTTTGCAATCAAATGATTACCAAAAATTTTGTTTTTATTAATTACAATTTTAAGGGAGCTTCAGCTAATTTTTGGAGAAACTTGGTAGGTGCCAACTTTTTTTTCTTAGAATGGATCAGTCTCGTAGGAAGTCACTTGCTTTTCCAATAAGTATAATAAATTCATCTTGGAATTTCTGGGCACCTTACTGTGTTTTGATTGAGAGTAAGCCATAAAGTCAAAACAAGCCAGCCATTGCATGTAGCTTTTAGGCGACTAATCGATTCATTTCAGAACTAAAGCGAGTTGTCTATTTCAAGATCGAGCCATCGTGAGCATTTCCTGAGAGCAAAATACAGATGCGCCTAGATCAAGTACCCCATATTCGAGGCTATTAATACATCCCCTTTCGAATGCGGAGCCTCTAGTGCCATTTAAACAATCTCGTCGCCTCTGTAGAGCAATTGCGAACTCTGATCTTTTTCACGTCACTCGTCTACGTATTATCACCCAAGTCATACTATGGCGGCAAAAAACCAGAAATGCCACCTACACGCTCATCCCAAATTTATTTCCACAATTTCTTCGTCACCATAACTCGCAGTAAGAACTTCCTCTGCTTTTTCTCTGTGAAAATGGGCATTTATTTGGAACGATCCGATTGCCATCACTTTTATGAATGTAAAATTCCGATTTTAGGGAATCATCACGATATTTTTAGGTGTTGCTGAATGAATGGCAGCGGCGGTGGCTGCGTAACATGGAAGTAATGTGTTCATTTTAAATTAGAAAATGTACGCTAAACGACTCGACTGGGCAATCGGACAGAAAAATGTTGAGCGTCCTTCCTAGGGAGTATTTTTACTTCTTGGCAACATCCGAAATTTGGCAATGAGACTGAAGAGGGGGATACTCTTTAAGGCTGGTTCATTGAGCATTGGCAAGAAAAATGTCAAGGCCAAAAAGAGATGAGTATATGTGAGTTGAGGGTATGTTGGTTTCTTTTGGAACTCCTCCCTATCATTTCAGGTCGTTACCATTGAGTTTATCCCAGAGAATTAGATGACTCCTATTGTGCAGTATAAGGTTACCACCCAGTTTGTTTTTGCGTAAAAACAAAACCTTATTAAACGATTTACTGAATGTTTGTCTGTCGATCATGCGCATTTTTTCGAAAGTCCCTTCACCTATTGCGACGAAATTTGGTGAAGATATAGGCTGTGAAACTTCAAGCATTCAGTGAATTGCATGATTTGGATGAGAGGGGATCCCTGGGTGTAAACTCGTTGTTTCTGAACATAGCCATGTGGAGTAACAAAAGGAAGGTATAGATTTGTTCTGTACGAAACATGCTTTGAATTTGATATCAATTGCGGAGTAGAGGATTGCTAGGTTCTCCAATGCGTATTTAAAATCAAAACTTGGGAATACATCTCACTTTGATCTTTACTCAAATAGTATAATACTAATTTTTTTTAAATTTAACGGGAAGCCCCTTTAAATTCATCCTAAACAAATGCGTAAACAATAATTGTGTTGGGGTGTCTTAGCAAAGGTCGGGGTTTAAATCTCACCAGTGGCAGAAGAATTTCTATCATCTACAAACGAGTACCTGAGTCAAATCAGGGTAATAATCGCGGACGAGCGCAATGCTGACCACATTCCCTACTACAGTGTACCGTTATCGTCTTAAATGAAGTGCCCTAACATGCTTCAAGGCCAGGATCCAATAGTATTATCGCGCCAACGATTATAATTATTATAAATGACAATATTACATTAAAATAAAATCTAGCATAATAAATTCATATACGCTATGAACCACCATTCAAATTTCTCCAGTGCAATACTAAAATGGTTCAAACAGGGATAAGTTTGATTCGGATGCTGGTGAGGTAGGAAGGGA
Organism: Hermetia illucens; assembly: GCF_905115235.1. NCBI lineage: Eukaryota > Metazoa > Arthropoda > Insecta > Diptera > Stratiomyidae > Hermetia > Hermetia illucens. The sequence goes on from NC_051852.1 coordinate 76,459,860, forward strand.
AGCTTGATTTTATTTTCAAATATTTTGGAGACCTACAGCTGAGCTGTCCATAACCTTAGGTGTCATGTTATCTATCACAAAACGTCCTAAGTCGAATCGAGGGAGAAACTGTTTACCTTTGTTCCCCGGTCATCTGATTTTGGGACGAGGCATCCAACCTCCTTTTATTCTGAAAACTGCTGATATTTTCTATATAGATGCGATTGAAAATGTGATTATATGGTATATAAATGCTGCCCGACGATATCGACATCATGGGAAGAACCACCCGAGACGTACAAACTGCCTTCATCCAGATCGAGCAGGCGGCGCGAGATTTTGGGCTGCACATCAATGAAAGCAATACAAAATATATGGAGGCAACCTCAGCACCGAAGACGAATCAACCAACAACATCAAACCGCACCGGTCAAACAGGAAGAATAAGGATAGGAATACAACTTTGAGACCGTTGACAATTTCTCCTATCTAGGGTCGGAAATCACAACCGATAACAACTACGACGATGAAATCCGCGCACGGTTGTTGGCAGCCAACAGAGCCTATTTCAGCTTACAAAAACTGTTCCGCTCGAAACGTCTCACCATAGGGTCAAAGTTCTTACTGTACAAGACAATGATCTTGCCAGTCCTCATGTATTCCTCGGAAACTTGAATTCTTAGCAAGAAAAATTGCGAACTCTTGGCCGCGTTCGAGAGAAGAATCCTCCGAAGAATTTTTGGCCCCCTACATGAGGATGGACGATTCCGTAGCCTATACAATGACGAAATCTATGAGCGATACCATGACCGTCCGGTTGTGGATAAAATCCGGGTCAATAGGTTACAGTGGGCGGGTCACTTAATCCGTATGGATGAGGATGATCCCACCCGGAAAGTCTATAAGCGCAATATCTATGGTAGAAAAAGAAGACGAGGGAGACCCCGGCTAAGATGGAGCGATGGCGTAGGCCAGGACACCAGACAGCTTTTAGGGATATCAAATTGGTGGAACTCGCGCAAAACCGGAATGTCTGGAGTTCCTTATTAAGGCAGGCCTAGACCGGACACCGGTTGTTGCGCCGTTGATGAACGCTGCCCGACCAAATACTGAGTTCCAAATTCCTGTTGTTTTCTTCAAAAATTGTTGGCGTATGAATACGCATGCGTTGTTGGATTTTTCTGAATTTTATTTACTTTTTAAAATAACGTGGAATTAAAGGTTCTTATTTATATTTATTTAGTTATTAATCATTATGAAAAAAAGTAATTTTTTTTAATTTTGAAAAAAAATATTTTTTTTTAATTTTTTTCTTTATTTTTGATGAGGTTTTTCTCAATGAGTGCTATTTAGGCTGACTACTATTCTTCAATTTTTGCTAGTTTAGGAACAGAAAAAATATATATAATCCACGCAGGTACAAAAAGAACACAACTACACTGTCTTTTTATGTATTTTAATACATTAGAACATACAGCCGCTCCAGTCCAGCATTTTACTTTACGTTTTCATACGTCTTTACAAATGTCCATCTAACTTTCAGAATATTCTTCGAATTAGCATGAATTTTTCTGTGTACGTAAAAATTAAATTAAAAAATCAATTTCTTGAAAATTCTAGATAGATATAACCCCTTAAGAAGAGGTTAAAAATAAACACCAACAGAATCAAGGTGTTTAGTCTAACTGGTCATCGCACTCTTTCTATTTGCATTAGTGGGCAGACTATCGAGGGTGCAGATTAATTTGTATATCGCAATAGGAAACATCATGTCGCACAATACATCAGAGCGCTCCATACATCTTCACTGTTTTGTCTAAAATCTGGAATGCAACTATCTTGAAACCAGCAGTAAGTTGAGGCTGTACTAATATTCTCTCTGTTATTCGAAAGTTTTAAGCCTTCGTCAAAACTTGTCTGCGTTGTGTCACCGGGATTTTCCGAAAGACACAATGCCAAATGAACAACTTTGTACTCGCACGGGCCTCGAAGTGGATGTCACATAATAAACAAGTCGGGAAACCGGAAGCTGGGCTTCAGGTATGGAGGGTTTTGTTTACTTCTTCTGTGAGTATATTTGAGGATAGAACTATCCCATTTGTGCGTAGCCCGTTAAGAATATGCATTTAGCATGTCAGATTTAGTACATCGGGTTGTAAATTTACACGGTAAAGACAACTTTGAGCTACTGTAATTTTGTTGCTAATAGTACGATTTTGATTAAATTTGGAGATAATATGCTTCATATTATATTTTATACTACTACCAACTTTTATAACTCTGAAGTAAACTTAAGGAGGGTTTTACTCAATTTTCCCAAAAATATGGTAATATACTATTATTAACTTAATTTGAATAGACATCGATATGAAGAGTATTTTGAGGCCTGTGCACTATACAGAGGCAGCTTCATGATTTCTTTTTTCGATTTTTCGGTTGGGTAGTTTTTGAGAATGGGTCCGTTAAAGAAATCATCACTTTCCACCCCTCTCACTCCCCGCCTTTTTAACAAATCTCAAAACTAAGACCGACTTGGAAAAGTACTAATTAACATCTTTCATTTGATACCCCACATGATTATATTTAGTGAAAAAAAATTGTACACCCCTCTTTTACATGTATAGGGATCCCCCTAAATCTAAACGTAGAATGATATCACTCACTGCATGTCTGGGGGCCCACAGGTCTTACCTTCTCACAAAATCGTGTCAATCGGTATAGCCGTTTCTGAGAAAAGTGCCTGTGACAGACAGACGGACAGACAGACAGACAGACAGACATTGAACCGATTTTAATTTGTTTTGTAAACAAAACCTCAAAAAGAACGACAACTCGATTACTAATTATGCCATGCAAAGTCGGTTGCTGTGTGGGCAAATGACGCAGAATATCTTGAAGGAACCTGAAACATATTTCAGTAAACTGACAATAATAACGCCTAGGCATGGTTGACACGCTATGCACCATTTAGGGATAATGGTAACTATATATACAAGAAGGGCTGATGAGATCGGTAAAAAGGTTGGAACTATGAATCCCCCCACATGCAGTGAATTACACTGCTGCATACTCCTAAAAGACAGATGCACATTTTTTTTAACCATATGTATCATATATATCAAATGAAAGGTCTACTACAGTACTTTCCGAGGCAGGTGTTAGTTTTGACATTGGTTGCAAGGGAGAGGAGTGCGGGGGTCCGAAAAGAGTCAATTACTCCGAGAACCATTGTTAGAAAATGCTCCGCCCAAAAATCTGGAAAAAATTATGGTGGTCCATGGACATGGGATCTAGTCTCCGAAATATTCTCGGTTACGATATCGGAAAATTAAATTGTGGCATATAGCAGAAAAGCTACATATTAACAAAGAATAAATTGGAGAACTGAGAGAACGCGATCGATATAGGGTTGAAGAGATGAGAGAAATTTCCAGAAAAATGTCTTCAATGATATGGTCATGTAAATGGCGCCAACGAAACATAATTTGCCAAGATTGGTCTGCACACCGAAATCGATAAAAACAGCTAGTACTCTGGATGGCGATTTGAATGCTTCGCGGCTGCATACAGATCAGGCCTTTGACAAAGCAAACAATCAAGACGAGCCGACCCCGCTTCTGAGCAGGACAAAAGCTGAAGAAGATAAAAAATACCATACTTTCATAAGAGACAAAAACTAATTTTTTTTCCGAGTGTAGTTATGTGGTGTTTCCAACGATTAATTATTTGAAATGATAAAAAACTTGTTTCTTTTTCGCTGACCGCAAGCCCTTGTTAGCACTGATGAAGAAGAAGAATAAATATCTACACCAGCGAAAAAGAAACAACAAGATTATTTCAGCTAATTACTTGCTCTTTCCGTAAAGTAATATACTGTTTTTGAAGAATACTTTATTTCTATAAATATATATTAAAAAAAACAACATAATCAGCCGAAAAAAAACGTTGGTAGCCCTTGCACAAAACCTACCGTGCTATTATAAATGCAAAAAGATTTTTGGTTCACCCTTTCCTTGAATCAGCGAAATTTTGGAAATTGGCCTCTTTGAAGTACAGGTATTACACGTTTTTAATGGGATCAGTAATTCAATCATCAAAATGACATATACAAGTAACGTCAATATTTGCATGTTGCAGCATATTGTGCGCCGCAGGTTGATAGTTTTTTTTAATTAGCCAAGAAAATCATCAAATCACTGCAAATTTGGGAGCCAAAAGAATTGTGGATGGCCAATTATCAGTCATTCCGCACCATGAACGCACAAGTAGGTTACGACATATTCTCGGATGGATTTCATATGCCAACCGAATTGTGGCATTCAGATCGGTATCACTACTTTCATTAATTTAGAGGTCATTGCTTATTTTATTGGTAACCGTGTATTTCTGGGCGATTTGTACAGAATTTTTTACGTGTAGGTTGCATTCTGGCACAAATTTCTCCGTTTGTATTTCGTGGTATTTAATGAAAAACATTACGACGAGGGAGCTGGTCTTCTTTGCACTGGAACATCTGTTTAAGAATATAGTATTGATATTCCGAACTTGAAAGAATTGTTAACCACAAAAAATAGTTGAATAATCAGATAACATGAGAACAAACGCAATAATGAATTTAAAAGAGATGCTTTTGGTCAAACTGTCAATCAAAACTTCAAATTGTTCCCAAAATCGTTTGCCGAAAATAAGTTCCATGTTTGTTAAATAAAATTGTTTTTGCATAGAAATCTTGCTACCAGCTTTCCACCGCCTGTCCAAATAATTTAAATGTTTAGAGAAATCCACAAAAGGAAGATACGTGGACTCACTACAGCAGTCATATACGCAAATTTTAATTTGCTTATCGCCTTCCGAAGGTGTCTTTAAATGAATTTTTCTTCGCGACTAGCTATTGTCGTGGTGGGCCTTTTTCAAGGCAAGACAATCGTTTCTGCTTTTTATTTTCTTTTGCTTCATTTACCACTACTATATTTGTTGTCAAATACGATTCGGATAGACTTTGGTTTCATTTAGCTGCTTGGCAGATCGAGTAAGTAATGTCTCTTTACGTAAAACCACATTCCAGAGAATTCACCGAGTTTATGTTGGAAGTAATTAGAGCATGTCTCTTAAAAAAAGGTTGTAATAATGCCGATTGAGGTGTGTACGTTTTGGTGACTTTCATCAAGCAAAACGTGGGTCAGTTTTAGAATTAATAGTGATATAATAGGTTTAGATAATAAAGTTATAAACAGTATGATTCAATATCCACATGCAGAAGAAACATTGGTGCGAAAAAATTTCTAATGGCATTTATGGAACTAAAACAAAAACGAAGACATTTCTTTAAAAGGAATACCATTCTTTCAATTTCGTATATTATTTCATCAGTTAAGTATCATGTGTACGAGTATATTTGATGTCACTGTTATTGGCTACAATGTTACGTAGAAAATGCGAAAAAATGTACGTGGTTAGAAAATTCCTCAAGTTGGCCACAGAAAACAAAAAGTAGATAACGCTACTGGTTAGATAAAAAAAGTTTGATCTTTTGTAATACATCAGCACCGATTCGCAAATATAATATAAACAGCGACAACAAATTTTCCAAATAACCGGAAACTACTTTTACTTTCAAAATAAGGAAAACGCAAAGCTGAAACGACGTACTGCACCGTCAATAAGAACAAGTATTGTCTATTTGCTGCACTTCCAATAAAAAATGGGAAACATTTATTGTGATACATTGTGTTTTGAATACCCACAGGAATGATAGATCCCCGAAAATCTACTGTATATTTACAAAAACAAGTCGAAAACCGGAAGCCCGGCGAGTCAGGTATGGAAGGTTTTGTTTTTTTCCTATGTTAAAATGTTCGAGTGTACGGTTGGCCCATTTGTTCCTAGCTCGTAATGCTATTTAGTATTTTCGAATATTCGCTTTAATATGATAGTGGCATTCAGGTTTAGATTGCGGTAAATTTGCAAAAAAGAAACTACTTCGGTCTATTATCATATTATTAATAATAGCGCGATTTACACCAAACTTGATGTATCATGCTCTATATCATAGCCTGTATTACTGCAAAAAACTGATGCCAAACTTAGGGGTGATTGCAGTTAATTTCAAAAAAAATATTCATTTCGATAAGCGGTAGCTTTGTGATTTTTCGACTGAGTAGTTTCTGAGAATACGATTTCCAGTCCCACCTTGCTTTACACAAAACCTTAAAATTATGTTAGTTGAAAGTTTTTAAATAAATCTTAAAACAAGCTTGACGCATCAGGTATGAGAGGGTTTGTGCATCTCTTATGTAGAAATATTTGAGTGGACATTTCTCGTAATGTGTGTGCATTTCATCATCATCAACGGCGCAACAACCGGTATCCGGTCTAGGCCTGCCTTAATAAGGAACTCCAGACAATCCGGTTTTGCGCCGAGGTCCACCAATTCGATATGCCTAAAAGCTGTCTGGCGTCCTGACCTACGCCATCGCTCCATCTTAGGCAGGGTCTGCCTCGTCTTCTTTTTCTATATATATAGACTTTCCTGGTGGGATCATCCTCATCCATACGGATTAAGTGACCCGCCCACCGTAACCTATTGAGCCAGATTTTATCCACAACCGGACGGTCATGGTATCGCTCATAGATTTCGTCATTGTGTAAGCTACGGAATCGTCCATCCTCATGTAGGGGTTCAAAAATTCTTCGGAGGATTCTTCTCTCGAACGCGGCCGAGAGTTCGATATTTTTCTTGCTAAGAACCCAAGTCTCCGAGGAATACATAAGGACTGGCAAGATCATTGTCTTGTACACTAAGAACTTTGACCCCATGGTGACACGTTTCGAGCGGAACAGTTTTTGTAAGCTGAAATAGGTTCTGTTGGCTGCCAACAATCGTGCGCGGATTTCATCATCGTAGCTGTTATCGGTTGTGATTTTCCACCCTAGATAGGAGAAATTGTCAACGGTCTCAAAGTTGTATCCTCCTATCCTTATTCTTCTTCGTGTTTGACAAGTGCGGTTTGATGTTGTTGGTTGATTCATTGATTGTGCATTTACTATGCCTATATACTGACATTCAGTCTTAGATTAAATCAAATTTGCACCAAAGCGACAGATTTCACCTATCATAACTTTGTTAGTAAGAGTGCGTTTTCACTAACTGCTGGGATCAATATTATAGCCATAATATTACAAAACTTTAAAATTCTAGTTTAAATCTGTGGTGGTGCTAATTACTTCCAAATATAATACTTGCGTGGAATTAGAACTTTTCTTCGGTTATATCGAAGTGATCTACTCCCTGAGAGTTAGCTAATTGCTAGTGTTAAGTAGAGCAGTCACTCGGTAGGAGAGACAGTCTACTCACAGCTCTCACTTTGTGAACACCGCAATGAAAAGCGGGATCGATATTGGATTTAAATAAACAAATCAAATATATAAACACGGCTTTCATCGAACTTCTGCCATCTATCATCAATCTCACCTGGTAATTCTCAAAAATCTATTTAACCAATATCTGCTTCGATAAGTACTAATCGAGTCCTTTCATTTGATATCCCAGTGACTATATTTGGGGAAAAAAGGTGCATCCCTCTTTTGAATGTATCTCCCCGCCCCGATTAAACTCAACGTAGAACGACTTCACTTACTGCATGCGAGGGAAATTCACGTTCCTCACCTTTCCGTTAAATTTTGTATCAATACCGTTTCTGAGGAAATGGGCGTAACGACTTTATGAAGGAAGCAGGAAGAGAAGGCATAAACGACGAGTCCAAAGAAAGCAGAGCAGAGGAACATATTAGTAAAGAAAGTGAAGCGATGGCGGCTTTACGGTTTCTTACCAGGGCAGAGGCAAATCGTCAAACGCTGCCTAAGAAACCGTAAAGCCGCCATCGCTTTACTTTTTTGAGAAGGTTGGGTGCAAGCCCTAAGCGAGGGGTCCGTGGACCAGGAAAGAGGGAGTAAGTTGCTTCCCATTTGGTCCGGTCCTGCATTAAGTTGATGCGGACTTAGGTTGCGGGCCACATGCAATGAATGCAGTAAACCCCGAAGACAAAGCCATTTCAGAAACGGAAAATTGGCGGTATTTGCTTGCATGCCTCTGTGACAGACAAGCGGCTGCCTGTAACAATTAAATCACCTTAAAGTTATATTGGGTTGGGGGAAAAGTAATGTCGTATTTGTGATCGAATTTTAACGCTTCATTTAACATACTTAGAATTATCCGATTTAAGTCAAATATGCGTCGTTTTGTTCGCAAACTTGTTGCCATTTAGAAGGCAACTCCATTATCCCCCCCCCCTCCCCCTCCTTATTTGCAAAAAACTCAGACAGCCAGTTTTCGCAAACCTCTTTTGAGGCAAACTTAGTAACACCAAGGACGTTTTGCATGGACCGGAAGAGATGGTAATCACTTGGTGTCAGGTCCGGACTATACGGTGGGTGCGATAGGACATCCCATCCGAGCTCCCGTTGCTTCTGGCGGGTCATCAAAGATGTGTGAGGCCGAGCGTTGTCCTAGTGAAACAGAACACCATTCCCATTGACCAATCGCCTGTTTCAAACGGTCGAGTTGCTCACAGTTGAGGACCGAATTGACGATCTGGCCATAGTTGAGCAACTCATAGTGGATGACCCCTTCCAATCCCACCAAACACACAACAAAACCTTCCTGGCCGTCAATTTGGGCCGACTCGCCGCGCTTCGACCACGATCTTTTTCGCTTGAGATTTTCGTACGTGATCCACTTTTCATCACCAGTCACCATCCGCTTCATCGCTTTTTTTGGAATCCGATCTTCTGCAAATGGTTCCAAACTATTTTATGGTCCTTACCCAGTTCCTGCCAAATCGAGCGAATGCTCCCATGCCGTTCTACTTGGATGATTTCGACGATTTTATCGGTTTCTACGACGATTGGCCTACCAGTACGGGATGTATCTTCGACATCCACTACACCAGAACGAAATCAATCGAACCAACGCTGTGCTGTGCGAACCATTACAGTATCGGACCCATAAACTTCACAAATTTTGTTGGCCGCCTTCGTTGCATTTTTACCGCTCCGGTAGTAAAAATGTAAAATATGACGAATTTCTTCCTTGGTGGACTCCATCTTTGACGCGCTACAACTTGAGACTGAAACGTACGATCATAAAAGTGTCTAACAGACACCTGTAGTCCAGATTGTTGTCTTCAAATCGCCGTATAGTATGACCCGATGTGATGAGTACAACACAAGATATGTTTAAGTGTCGCCATCTATTGACAAAATATGACATTTATTTTTCCCCAACCTAATATAAAACTTTAGAAATGATAATAATCGTTGGCACAACAATCCATATTGGATCAGGGCCGTGAAGTGTGTTAGAGCACTTCATTCAAGACCGTAACGGTGCACTACAGAACACTGTAGGAGGCAATGTGGTCAGCATTACGCTCGCCCGAGATTATTATCCTGATTTGACTCAGGTACTCATTCACAGCTGAGTCGACTGGTATCCGATGTCAAATCACGATACAAATCCCACTGCCGCCAGTGAGATTTGAATCGCGACCTTCCGTCTTATAAAACTTTACTTGTCTAATAAATGCTGCGTTGGGATCGCTCCTTGATCTGAAACTAGTGAACCTTAGAAACAATTTCGTATTTGAGGATTTAGAAAAGATTAAAAAATCGGCGCGATTGCACCTCACCGACCTCTGGGAAAATAAGGTTCTGGGGCTTAACCTAAGCACCTACCGTGTATTAAAAATCCCACGGTCCTTTTCGGACATGGATTAATTTGGAGAACACAATCAGCGTCCCACAGTGAATAGAACCACGATGCTGATTTATACTAAGTGCAGGTTCAGCATTCATACTATTGGATGCGAGGCGTATCTAACACTAAACCGAAAAGATTTATGAAAAAAAGCTTCAAAATAAATCATTTGTTCAAATAAATTGCAGCAATTTGAAGCAGGAGGATCAGTCGTCAAAAATGCTGTTTTATTAAGATTCAATCTGAGACCATGGTACATGAGGCGATCATTCCATTTCTGAACAAGTTGCTTGAAATCAGCATCCCTATGAGACGCTAGGAAAACGTGATCTGCATAAAGCAGCGTGTCCAGCGCTCTGCTGGACGTTGGACGTGCCGTGGGAAAGGGTCTATAACGAGAACAAAGAGCAGGTAGTGAGAGGGCGCTTCCTTGATGAACACAAAGACAGGGAGCGGTTTTGATCTGTACATCACCCTTTACCTTTCGGGTCGTGGTAGAGCAATTCAACTCAAGAGCACTAGTTTTTCTGACACTAGGTTTTACTGCAGAGCATAACAGATAGGATCGTGTAGCAAGACTGCCTTCAAAAATTGTTAATGTATGGGACAGCAACCGGAGTAGATGGTAATTTGAACACTACTGCCATATTGTAACGGCCGTGCTTTCTTGCCAGTTATATGGTATTCTACCTTCCTCAATAACCCGATTGAAGGACTCACAGAGCCACGGACGTCAGTTCTTGGTTTTCCAGAACTCAGATGCGATGTCGTCAGGTCCTGTTGCTTTCCCCGATTTCAATAATTTTATTGCCTCCTCGACTTCAGGAGCACTGAAAGGTGGAATTACCCCAGATGTCGGCAGTGCTTGTGGAAGCGGAAGACGAACAAATTCTTCCTTTGAAATCAGTTCGTCGCTCAGAAAGCAAAGTACCGCCATTGTCAGCAATGCAACAGAAGTGTTCGATATTGTATGCGTTAGTGTCAGTTTTCGACGATTCGATATCACAGAACGTGATAATAGCCTGGCCAAATTCAAACTAAATTTCTTACACTGCAATTTACAGCGGCGCAGCGATCAAGCTTTTTCGAAACCGTTCCAACAGTTTTCAAATAAATCGCATCTTAGAGAAAGGCGACAAAATGTCGATTTAAATAGTCCTACAAATATACATAATTCTCAATAATCTTAAATTTCTCTAATTATCATCTCGAAACGTTCATTACCACTTATTATTTAATCAATATCAAATCCACATGAGTCACCTTAAACCACATCTATTCACCTCTGGTCTGATCTGGCCACTCTGTAAAATAGGCATGTGGCGCACTGCTGTGAGCAATGGGTCTACATCAGCAGATATTCTAAAAAAATAATCGAAAAGCACCACGCATGTTGCATAATATGAACAAAAAACTGTTTAATTTTGCGGATAGAAGAAAAACGATTAATAGCCAAAAATATCCCATTAACATTGACTTATAACCACGAATGCAGGTGAGAAATTATTTTCCTTGATGTAAACTGTAATGACCCATGCACTGAGATGATAAAATTGAATGAAGAATAGGGTGGTTATGCAGCTGAAGTAAGAAAGAACTCTCCAGTCGTTATTATATGTATTTTGTATTTCGTGTAAATATTTACTCGCTCGAAAGAACACAGCTAACGTTCCACTAACATAAATGTTTGAGTTGGATCGTAAGAGTGTAAAGACATATTACATGTAAAATAAAACTTAATGAAAATCGACTCATTGCCTTTGTGCCTGATAATGACATGTGCAACCATTGACCATGTTTTGGGGCCAGATAAGAATTGGTAGTAAAAACTCGGGATTTATCTCGTTTTATTGGAGAAAGATGTCAAATTAGACCCCAGGCCCAACATGGAACAGCATACGCTTACGCACTCCGAATATTCGAGGCACCCTCAGTTTCGATCAAATGAAAGGGGTGTGAATCGTAGTGCGAAAAAATTGAAGAATCAGTACTAAAATACAGGATAAATTCTTATCAAGACTCATTGATATGTCTATGTTGGGATCGATCGGAAATCGAGGTTTGACATTAAGAACGTCAAAGTGACCCTGTGGCCCAATTTAACCCCATCAACAATGCAAAAGGTGTCGATCGGGGATCGCTGCTGAAAACTGTACATATCTTGCTGATAATTTTTATGAAGGAAAACATCATCATAGCACTCATTCATAACCCCTAGATCAGAGACTCAATTATTAAAGAATCCCATGAAAGACGTTTTAATTTTTTATTTTTCAGGACAGCATATGCAAGCCTAGAATATACATTCGTGATCTGCGTAACAACAACTAACCCGCCGGGTATTCCGTTTGTCTAAATGAGCGACGACAAAGCTACTCCATTCGCAGAATCGAACTATTTTATATCCTTTATTTGTGCCAGGAGAGTGATCCTTCTAGTGTGATACAGGAACCCATGCAATACACACGCTATGAGGGTGCTCAGAAAACAATGACCGACATGAGTCTTTTTATTAATTTCTTTCTAATAGAGGCGGAACCTTGACCTTTTCGTTAAAAGATCATTTTCTGAGCACAGTTGAATAATCAGTGATGTGAATCTCAGTACGGAGATTCGGGACCCTAAAGACTGAGCGAAATTTAACCACGTCTTTAGATTAAAGTTTTTGAGAACAACCAACTCTAATATCGGCGATAGAGAAAGATTGCTTACATTTTCTGCCTCAAGAAATACTGACTGAAGCAACTAATTCGGAATATCTTCAATTTCTGTTACAGGTTAAAATTCTAACCAACCTACAAACATTACCTTGAAATATATCAGGCCACTAGAATTGCTAAGAAGATAGCAGAGAACGGGCCTCTACGGGTGCTATTGAGTATTGCGACACAAGTTATTAAAGCGATACTTGCCGTTGAGAGGATAAAATGGACTATCAACACCTATTCATATCAGAAGTTTCAATAATGGAGCTACCCAAACAGTTGTAATTAATATTAGTTTGTAGAGCTACCCCATTCAATGACAGTACCTCTGCTAAACAGCCCATGATGCAAAAACCTTAATCGCAACTTTCCGTTCCGATGGCTTAGCGCTCCATCTAGCTCTAGCTAACAGAACATATTTATACTAAAAAAACTCAGGATAACTGGGGCACGGAATGGTCAACTTACATGGTAGAGAAACATCCCAAGGCGTAGTCACTACCCTTATTTCCCTTATTGGAGTAGAGCAGTGATGTATGCGGCCGTTGTGATGATATTATTATATTTTCAAGATTGTTCAGTGGATGAGGTGTCGACTGTGAACTGTGGATCCAATGCCAAACCAGGTAAAATGAAAAACAAAATAGTAGACTGCAGTCGACTCCGATCGTCCGGAGAGAGATTGTAATTGTCCACTAGTGTGAAGTATCTTTAAAGATGAATGTTCACACCCATAATACCAAACATCCTATGAAATGCGCTGTGAAGCGTTATCGACCCACGATAGTGGTTTTCGGGTAGGCCTGTCAATTATTAAACCGCCATGTAAACCCTCAATAAAATATAGTTATTCATACATTGTCTAAATTGCGCTCGTGATGTCGCACTAAAGTGAAAACACCAAGCGAATTGCCCAGTGTTAACATTATCTGGGATCCCGTCCCAGAGACAGCCGAAAATGTCAGCATACGAGCTGATCCTACAGGTTCTTCATTCAAAATACAGCTGTTGTACAAGCCAGAGTCTCGACGAATCCCTTCAGAAGTAAAATTTTCTTCAACTATCTTACTGAAGCCAACGCCAAATGACAAGGAACTTGTGATGTGGTCATCATATTCCTCAGTACCACAGTGTATCTAACAGGCAGCACCCTCACTAAAATGCCCCGGGTTGCAAATGTATTGCGGAAACTTATCCGTACACATGATCGGGGCTAAAGAAGCACAAACCATGTCCTTCGTCAAATCGCATTGGTATGAGAGAGATGAAAAGAATATGTCAGCCATGGCACTAATGCGTGCTCACCCATATAGCCAAAAGTAGTTTCACGTATTCACTTAAATATAGACAAAAAGCTGCTAATCTCACCAACACATTGGCAAGTCCGGGCGGCATGTCAAACACAGCTGATCCGATTTTCGTTATATCTCGCACCGATTTCCTTTCATGAGGGGCAAGAGGGAGTGTGTTATCTGTCTAGTATCTACGTGTGGCTCTGGCAACAAGATCTCAGAGCTCCGCTTCATTAGCAAAAGAAATGGGAGTTACTACCACATTTCAGGTAGAATAGGTTTCCTAGGAAAACTGAAGAAAAGGCGAATGACATTGCTAGTTAATACGCTGACCAAACAGTGTGAGTCGTTGTGCTTGTACTTCCTATTTAATGCTTAAATGTCGAATATTTTATTGCAGTATAAAACTTTTGACCTACACTTTTACCACAATCAAACCAGTACAGTGCATTAAAATTGCCTCCTCGTTCTCCCACTTCCATCATTGCGACTAATTGCGAAAATCATCTAACCGTCCATTTCAATAACTTCTTCAAATTGACTTGATTACAAAATCGCTTTAATATCAAACGCGCCCATTCCAAGCCGCTATCAAGTAGAGCAAAGCCTGAACATGTGTCATTTGGCAGATACGTCTCCGGAATCTAATCCGGTTGAATCCAGCCAGACGGATGTTCTTATCGCTGTTTCGTCTCGAACGTTTTTGCGATTCTAGCACTTTATCGTAGTTTTCTATTCCTTGTTTACATTCAACCATGCAAATGTTACAGCATCTTCATCACCGGCATCGGCGTGAGGCTCATAGACGGCGACGAATCGAAATGAGGAGACACCACGGTCGTAAGATCTTCTATACGACGCCGTGTTTGTCTGGTCAAGTTCACTCGATTGTTACAGCACACAAACAGACCATAGATTAGAAATAATGACATGGCAAAAATAAAAAGATTCAAGCAATTCCAACAGTTTAAGATGGGGAAAAATCGAACTTGAACAGCCTCGAATCGGATGATGGCTTGGTTCAGAGGAACATGGTTGGGTTTCGCATGAGAAAGCTTCAAAGTTGTCGCCGAGTAATGAATGTACTTAAGATTCATCACCAGACACGGAGAAAAAATTCAGCGGAACCTGCACCATGCCAAATTTTGAAACTGAAGCTGTTCCCTGCTACAACACAGAAAAGATGGCACCGGCAAAACAGCCAATAGCGCAGTAAGTGAGTTCAATCTACGAAAGTTATGGTGACAACTATTGGCATCCATGTCACCACTGTTTTGACTTTTTGTCCGCTGTTCAAATGAGTTTGACTAAAGTTCAAGTTCAAATTGTCTCGGAGGCGTCATCGCCATCACACCGAGCTGGAGCGGACAAGTTTTACAGCCTCCAAATGGAAGCTTACATCATTTCTGCTGAGTTAAGGAATAGAGTGCTAAAGCATGCATGCCGGGGAATCAATTCTGCAGCAACGTGAAAAATATATGTATTTGCAAATTGAACTTTGCTCTATTAGGAAACTTACTTCGTAATGACCCAGTGATGGACTGCGCTGGTTATTGAGTAATGCAAAACGCTGGTTCGAGTGTGACATTAGCGAAGTGTGTTAGAAGGTCGAATAATGTGCTGTTCAATGCCAGTCAGCTGAGGTTCATTTTTCTCACGTTCATTTACTTTTCGGAAGATATTTATATGCCGACATTAAAATAAGGTAAATCTCGAGACAAGTGTGAGCAGGTGCCAGTTGTCATTTTTCATTAATAGGAATTTCGCTTTTTACTGCATTTTCTTCTAACGGGTGTAATGCACACAGCGGAGATGGTAAAGGCAATTTGGAGACGGAAACTTTCGTCCTTACTCATTGCAAAATCAATGTCTCCATTCAAGGAAGTGAATGTGAAACATATACTTATATGCTAGTGAGACTCAGCCGTCAGGACAAAGTGAGCCGTTACATCATTTTTGATTTTGTTTTTAAAAAAAAAAAAAAAAAAAAACGATACGGGACGACCCAGAGGTTTTTTGACGAAACCATTTTTACAGTGGATGCAAAAATCAATCGCAGGAATGACCGCTGGCAATCTCTCTAGCGAGGTGAGGTGATGCCTTTGCATTTCTTTATCAAAGAGCAAGATAACACAAAAAAGTTTATTTCCGTAAGAGAAAATTTTTGAAACCAACTGCCCCTTCTTCAGCATTTTCACTTCTGAACCACAAATTATTTGTTTTTGAATTCATACAGGTATTATTAGCATTAGATTCCACCGAAAAAAACACTGTGTACCAAACCGAGTTTGTTAAGAACTGTGAAACTACTGATGGAATCCACGTGATGCAGTTACTGATGGAGAAACACCGTGTCGTCCGTTCTGTCACTCTCTGTGTTTTTGAGTGTTGACCGAATATAAAAGACATTGAAAGACGTCTCCCGATAATGGAGACGAAGATATTTCGTTGAATCAGTGGCGTAACACGCCATGATCACGTCCTAAATGAGGACATTCGTGATCAATAGGAATCAAGGAAAAATTGCGAGAGAGGCGTCTTTGATAGTATGATCACATCATTTGCGCTAACGAATATTCAATTGCCAAGACTAGACCGAGTGAAACTACGGTGGCTTGATGCGCTGGATAGTGATCTAAAAGCCTCGCTACTGCATCCAGATCAAGGCTTCGGTAGAACAAAATGGCGCAATCCCTATCAAGACGGACCAATCCTGCTTCTGATTTATGAACGGAACAAATATGATATTAGTCTTTCTTACCAAGTTTTTTACCCAATAAAGGAATTCCTCAGAAGAACTCTTTTTAATTTGCTTTCCGTCACTGGCAATGACGTTTATGATTTGTTGCTTCTCTTTAATAGAGAAGCCATCTTTTTTGAGATTTGTAAGAAAGGCGGGGAGTGGGAGGGGTGGAACGTGATGATTTTTTAACGGGCCCATTCTCAGAAACTTCTCAACCGAAGAATCTGTAAAGCTCTATATAGTGCCCAGGCCTCAAAATACTCTCTTTCAAATTAAGTTAATAACAGTATATTACCGTATTTTTGGGGAAATTGAGTAAAACCCCCCTTAAGTTTATCTCAGAGTTATAAAAGTTGACAGTAGTATAAAATATAATGTGAAGCATATTATCCCCAAAATCATACTATTAGTAACAAAGTTACAGTAGCTCAAAGTTGACTTTACCGTGTAAATTTACTGCAACTAAATATCAATATCACAATAAAGTGGGTAGGCAGACATGCTAAATGCATAACATAACGGGCTACATACCAATGGGATAGTTCTACACTCAAATATACTCACAGAAGAAGCAAACAAAACCTTTCATATCTGAAGCGCCCAGCTTTCGGTTTCCCGACTTGTTAAATATTTATTAATTTAGTTTTCTATAATAGCGTGACTTATTATACATTTCAAATTACCCAAGAGGAGAAAGTAAGTAAGTTTTATAAAAAAATCAATTGAATTTGTATGTTTAACTAACAACATACCTTCAGAAGGAAAATTTCTTTACTCCATATAAGGCTGCATTTACTCGCAATTCACTGGAACGATAAGATCAGAAATGGAATATTTGTAAATAACAATTGTGACGTCAAATAATACTATATAATAATAATGTGGGGATACCAAATCAATAAAGAAGCCACCAGAAACTATATTAATGTCATATATTGCGACTTAATTTCATGGAGTATTTATCTTTTTTTATTGGAAATTCGGAAAAACATCTACGTCTGGTAGCTATCAATACTCATTTACTTCAATTTCTGCATCAAGTAGTAATCGTTGAGGACGAGATAAATAGACACCTCTTCATTTTAACCATGATAGATTACTATTTTATCTTTACGTTGCTCCGATAACGGTTAAAAAACTGTGTCGCTAATTAGTCTTGACGTAAGAATGGAATCAGTCTGTGGTTAAATGGCTTTATCGAATAGTCGCCAATAATCAAATTTTAAAAAAAAAAAACTACGAGCAAAACCCAGAAATCTACGCATTAAGATATAAACGAATCAGATGAACATTGAATTTTGACGTCATTAATTTATATATGATCTTCTTTTCTGTAGATAACATGTTGAAATAAACAGAATGAAATCTAAGACTTTTTAAGGCACAATGAAAAATTAAGCTGAGTGCAGACAGTCACAGTGACTTTTCTAAAGGAGTGGCTGGCTATAAGCCGTTGATAACTTTCACAGCTTGTGTAGATATTCATGCTAAATTCCAATAAATGGAAGTGCGAAAATTTAGCGGATTCATGTGTAAAATATTTGTCTTACAGTACTTTTGGTATGTTATCTGTTCCAAAGTAGCTCTCCCACTTTGTTATTTTACAGTGAAACAATTGCAAATTCTAAGGATGCAATGTTTTGACACCGAATGATGCTTATAAAGATAGTAAAACTTTAAAAAATAATGAAATTCCGAAAAATATTAACAGAACCAAAGAAGATCAAGTTCGAGATGAAAGTTTATTTAGTATGGGCGTTTCAGATTCAAGTCAACGATCGCGCCTACTTAAAAGTATTAGGTTGTTGCAAATGAAATGTCGGATTTTTCAATGAAGTGAAGTTAGTTATGATTTTAATGTTTAAAACTGCCGCAATGTGACTCTGGTGGTATGGGATAATTGAGTATAAATAGTCGTTCGTTCGATCAAGGAGTCATTTCAGTTTCAATCGTCATTGAAGTTCCAAGTAAAACTCAAAGAAAAAAGCATGGAAGGGAGTCAAAAACGTCTACTTTTTCTATATGAATTTAAACTTGGTCACGACGTAGCGGAGGCAACCAGAAACATTTGCAGAGCATTTGGAGCTGACGCAGCAAACGAACGAACGACACAGCGGTGGTTCGAAAGATTCCGATCAGGCGACATGACCCTCCAAAGTGAACCTCGTAGACACCCAGGACCATCGATCGACAACGACGAGTTGCGTTTGATAGTGGAATCTGATCCCCGATCATCGATTCGTGACATTGCAGAGAAAATAGGCGTACACTATTCGACAGTATCTCGGCACTTAAAACAGCTTGGAAAGGTGAAGAAGCTTGATAAGTGGGTTCCGCATGAACTCAACGAGCAAAACATGGCGCTGCGAATGGAAATATCCAGTTCTCTACTCAACCGCAACAGGAACAATCCCTTTTTGCGCAGAATAGTGACATGCGATGAAAAGTGGATATTGTACGACAACCGTCGCAGATCAGTGCAATGGCTAGATACCGATCAGCCTCCACAACACATGCCAAAACCGAGCCTTCACCCGAAGAAGGTAATGGTAACTGTTTGGTGGTCTGCATCTGGAATTATTCATTATTCGTTTTTGGAGCGTGGTGCAACAATTAATGCAGAGAAATATTGTGCCCAACTTGATGAAATGCACGAGAAATTACGTGTTCAGCGGCCTAGATTGGTCAACAGAGATGGAGTGATACTGCTCCATGATAACGCCCGACCTCATGTTTCCAGAATGACGGTCCAAAAATTAAATGAATTACGATATGAGACTCTTCCTCATCCACCATATTCACCCGACCTCTCGCCAACCGACTACCACTTTTTTAAGCATTTGGATCACTTTTTGGCGGGGAAACAATTCAGCAATGAAGTAGCTGTCAAAAGTGCCTTTGAAGAATTTCTTAGCTCTAGAAACCCAGACTTTTACGAAACTGGAATAAATGCCCTTGTATTTCGTTGGGAGAAATGCATTGAAGCTGCTGGTTCTTATTTTGACTAATAAAATTAATTTTCATAAAAGTTATAGTTTTTTGAAATTTTACTCAAATATCCGACATTTCATTTGCAACAACCTAATATATCAGAAACCGTTTCAGACCTTCCATCACTTCGATTGACGTTTTACGGTGGACTAGACCCCTTCAACATATGTACACAGATGTCGATGTTCCAGTTTATTCATTATTTATTTGTTCCAATAGTGCGAATTCCGCTACATTTATATTTAACTCAGATATTTTCGCTTAAATCATTCCCATTGTGCTTCCATAGCTTCCAAGTTTTATATTTGTGTTTCGAAGCGTCATTGGAAATTTCCCACTTTCGAGTTCTTGGCTTCTAATCAAAGGTTGCACGTTCTAATGTCGGCATTCTGTCAAGCAATGCAGATTTTCCTATACTGCGATACAATCTACAGGGATGGAAGCAGAGCCGAACATTCTCTTGTCATATTCATATGAAAAGAACTGAAACTCATGTCAGATAATAAAACCCCATTAGCTAATTTACTGCAGACGTGACGGAGGATTTTCGTTTTCTTCTTCAGTTCGATCCACCTCCTCAATTCCACGTTTCCGCATGGTTACGGGGTTTTGGAAAGTTACGATTTCATCGCAACGTCGAAATAGTTGAGTAGATAGTCAAGTACTCTTCACAACTTTGTTGAAAACAAATGCAATGGTGCGACGAATCGCTTGAAGCCTTATACGATATGTAATATGTAGTTGGCATTTTGTTTCCTATATTATTTCACAATACTTTGTAAGTTGTTTTGCAACGTCATTAAGGCACACCCGAATAAACGCAAAGTTTATGTTAAGAGAGTTATATAGACCGAACATATTTATCGTCTGCTATCCTCTAGACGAAAGGAGCGGCGCTTAACAGATCTCCTATATAATACTGCTAAACATCGTCATTACTGTTCCAACTGCAAAATTATCACGACTGACTCTTTGCCGGATGGCTAAAGTGTCGTAGCGGAAGGTCGCGGTTCAAATCTCACTGGTGGCAGAGGGATTTGTTAAGAGGGTCATCCCGTGTGAAGACCGTTTTTTTTGCCTTTCTTTGAAAAATTATTTTGAAGGACTGGATAAAGATAGAAACGTGATTTTTTCACCATATGTTTTTTGATATCTCTAGTATATGTGATTTTTCAGCTTGATATCGTAGCTAGTTTTTGGAATATGTGTCAATTTATGCACCCATCTCCAAAAAAAGGTGTTTTTCTGCTGCCACGCTGGAGGGCGCTGTATTCATCTGAGGAAAAAAAACTAAACGGTATTTTAATGTGGACAATATTCCACGATCCGCAAACTAGGATAATTAGAAAATATTAAAAGGTCAATTTTTGGTGGGCTTTTAAACTTAATTTTTTGGATTTTGGTGTTTTTTTACGACTTTTTTTATGATTAAAAAAAGAACTACCCGTCCGATTGCAATTATCCTAGTTTGCGGACCGTAGAAATATATACTAAAGAAGTCGTGAAAATTTCAAAGAATTTGGTTGGATAGATTTTGAGCTATGGTGGCAGCCGATTTTCAAGATGCAGTTTCGAGAAAAACGCATTTGAAAATTTAAATGTGATTATCAACAGTAAAATTTTAGCTCGCCATTAATCTGCTATACCTGGTCCATATAGAGCAACCTCCGTTTCTTCAAAAAACTCTTGTAAGGCCGATTGTTGCTCTCTGATTTCAATTCTCGCTCTTTTAGCGAGGTCAGTCGATCGTCGTTCGGACCGCCAAATTCGCGCTTCATTACGGCGGTCGGCATAAACCTGACATATGTGACCAACTTGACATCCCATTGTCACTTTTGAGAATGCTATTGAATCCTTCATTGAAAATAATTACAGTCAGAAAAGTGGCTATTTCTACGACCTTGGCCCCAGAATGAACGTGTTTAGGAGCGAAAGTCCAGATCAATGCATTTAACGACTCATTGTTATTCTGGGTCTCAGCTCCTAAACATCTATTCAAAAGATCATCTCGTGAGAAATCTTCGTAGATTGGTTTGATGACTGTTTGAACTTCTTTAGTCAAAAGTGCCTTCTTGTGGTGGCAACTATCCAGTTCTCCTTTAGCTTCCGCTTTGCGCCATTTGCACCAACTGTCCTCGTCTGCTGGACAATTTTGATGCTGAGGATTTTTCTCTGTAGAACATTTATGGAAGAAAATTACCCAAATTTCTTGCTTCATTCCCTCTATCGAATTTGTGTGTCGACGAATAGCTAGCCCAAAAATGTAGTGAGGTCGTTAATAACTTTATCAGTAAGTTTTCCAGCCCCCTTTTCCACCAATGCCTTTGTGATTCTTTTTTGCATTTCTAAGCCGCGTTCCCATTCTTTTCTCAACATGTCCTACGCATTCCTTTTTAAGGTTTTGTGTAAACACAAAACCTTATTAAAATCGGTTTACTGTCTGTCTGTCTGTCTGTCCGTCACACGCATTTTTCTCGAAGACGGTTATAGCGATTGACACCAAATTTGGTAGAAAGGTGGGAACTGTGAACGCTCACGCATACAGTGAATTACATCGTTTTACGTCGAATTTAAGGGGGGGGGGTCCCCATACATGCAAAAGAGGGGTGTAAAATTTTTTTTCATCAAATATAGTCATGTGGGGTATCAAATTAAAGGTCTCGATTAGTACTTTTCAAAGCCGATCTTAGTTTTGACATTCGTTGGAAGAGTGTTTAAGGGGGCCATTCTCAGAAACTACCAAACCGAAAAATCTGAAAAAAATCATTAGGCTGCCACTATATGGTGCCTGGGCTCCGAAATACCTTCCATGCCGATATCTGTTTAAATAAAGTTAATAATAGTATATTACTACAATTTTTTGTAATTGGTTGGAAACCCCCCTTAAGTTCATCCTAGTACCATTAAATTTTGCAGTTATATAGGCTATAATATAGAGCATGATCTTACCATGTTTGGTGGAAATCGCACTATTACTAACAAAGTTATAATACCTCAAATTTGTTGCTTCTTTGAAAATTGAAGACTATGAATGTCAATATCACCCGAAAGTGGATACTCTCACATAATATATGGATATATTACCTGCTACGTACTAAGAAATACACAAAACCTTTCGTACCTGAAGCGCCCAGCTTCCGGTTTCCCGACTTGTTTACTACTACGTATATTTTATTATTTACAGAAATACCGGAAATACCTCCAGCAAAATCCAATGTACAATATACAAAACTTGTCGCAATTGGAACATCCATGTTTATGCTTGCTAAAAGTTTCTTTGCTGTGTTGATGCGAAGTCTTTTTAAAGGTTTTGTGTGAAACAAAACCTTATTAGAATCGAGACGGTGTCTGTCTGTCTGTCACACCCGATTAATTCGGAAACGGCTAGACGGATTGTCACGAAAATTGGTCAGAGTATGTAATCTGGTGTTCCCTTTACATGCAGTAAGTGGCGCCATCTTGTGTTAAATTTAAGGGGGGCTCTCCATACAAGTGAAAGGAGGGTCCAAATTTTTTTTTTCACAGAATGTAGCCATGTGGCGTATCAAACGAGAGGTCTCAATTAGTACTGGTTTAATATTTGATATTGGGTGAAACATAAGCGAGTGAGGGCTCAAAATATGACCCCCAAAAAGTGTAACAGGTCTCGTTCTCAGAACCTATCCAACTGATAAATCTGAAAAAAATCACAGTGGTGCATCTCTATAAAATCTAGGCCTCAAAATATATCCGGTTCCGATATCTGCGCAAATAAAGCTGATAATAGTATATTTCCATATTTTAGAAATTTATCCGGCATCCTCCTTATGTTCATCCCAGTGGCATGCGTGTAATCAAGAAGATAATGCACAGTTTGGTCAAGTTTGAAGAAAATTCATCTATTATTAACAAAGTTATAGGGGGTGAAACTTTACAATTTTTTGTGAATTTCGTGCCCTCTACAACCCGCATGAAGTCATCATCACATATCAATTCGTCAATACCACAACGAAATGAATTCTTATGAATTTGGTCGCAGACAATTATTTTGCTTTAGTTTTTTAGTTATTTGTCAACCAGACATGTGTGTATGTAGCTATATAATTTATGCGTGCTAATGAACTTTGCGGGTAGTGCCTAATTCAGATAGATATAAGAAGTAAATCGGAAATATGGGTACGATCCATTTATATACGTGCATATATGTGTACAGTATTCGGAAATAGACAGTTTGTTTGTTTAGGGTGAGCGTAATATCTATGACTGTAATATGTACGTATGTCTCGTAGATTGGAAAAATATGAAGGAATATGTTGGGTTTGTAGTTATATACGGATAGAAAAATGTGCGTTGAAATTTCTTACATAAGATGAACACAAAACCTTTATACCCGAAGCGCGAGCTTCCGGTATTCCGACTTGTTCTTCTCTGACAAGTATCGATTCCCATGAAATACTCGTTTTATAGTGCGAGCATGACGTTGAACGTTAAAGTGATCTCCCTTCGTACGATCCATTTAAAAAAATCACTGCACACAAACAGCACAAAACTTACAACAAAATATAACTGAATATAGCTTGAAAGCCTTTCAGTGCTCACTCTAGACTAGATTATCCTTTTTATTCCAAACAGCAAATAAGTTTAGACAATTGATTGGTTTTCCATATTTTTATATTTATACCTGTGTTCGAATTTATAAGGCTGAGGTAAAAAACTAACAGGTAAAAAAAGATTCGATGCTCTTTCTCATCGAGTACTCTAGCCGCGGCTGCAAACTCCTTACCTGTTTAACACTGTAATTTCTGAACGACTCGGAATATCGGAAAATCCCTTTGCCCACATATTCTCCACAATATATAGATACAATTCATGCAAAAAAAAATCGATTTCTCCAACCCGACACACGGGATGACCCCCTTAAGGTGACTGAATGTCAGACAACAGTCGTCTCAGCTGTGAATAAGTACCTGAGTCAAATTAGGGTAATATTCTCGAGCGAGCGCAATGCTAACCATATTGCCTTCTACAGTGTACTGTAGTATACCATTACGGCCTTGAATGAAGCGCTCCAACACACTTTAAGGCTCTGATTCAACATGAATTGTTGCCTCAATGATTGTTATTATTAACTCTTTGCTGAAGTTTTATTGTTGTCGAACAAGATGTCATCAGGATTCAATTTTTACAATATCAGGTTGTTATCAAGAGAGGCAATGTATAGTATCGGACGTGAAATGTTACCAACTAGTCTAGACATGCTTGAAAGACCCCAAAGGTTTTAGGTTCGTTCAAAGCTCCAATCATACGATCCAGCAGTTAGCATGTGTCAGACACAAAAGAATTACTCTACACATTTGCTATGAGAATAATCATACGATCCAGCTACAGCCGTTCCGAATCCGCACAGCACAGCGCAGCACGCTGCCAGAAGCAAAGAATATTTTCCCCCCCAACTAGCCAACTCTGCTGGAATATGTCGCAGTAAATAATTTTAAAAGCTATTCTATTCTACATGAGGATGGACGATTCCGTAGCATATACAATGACGAAATCTATGACCGTCCGGTTGTGGATAAAATCCCGCTCAATAGGTTACGGTGGGCTGGACACTTAATCCGTATGGATGAGGATGATCCAGCCCGGAAAGTCTATAAGGGCAATATCTATGGTAGAAAAAGAAGACGAGGCAGACCCTGCCTAAGATGGAGCGATGCCGTAGGCCAGGACGCCAGACAGTTTTTGGGGATATCGAATTGGTGGACCTCGGCGCAAAACCGGTGTGCCTGGAGTTCCTTAGTAAGGCAAGCCTAGACCGGATACCGGTTGTTGCGCCGTTGATGATGATGATTCTATTGGAAGCGAAGAAATGTAGACATGCGCATGAGTTTTTTAGGATTTGTTTCGTCGGAGGCCAATCTATATGAAAATGTAGCTATCAAGCATAATTTTCGCAAATATAGAGTGGTTCCATGTGTAGAATGCAATGCAAACTTCTAGTTGATCTCTAATTTCGTGAAGATAGTAGTGTTATGCCAAACTCGTTCCTTCTACAATTATGAATTTATCATCAGCGTCGATAAATTAACGAATAATTACCAGTTTGCGTTTCTTGATACCAATTTTACGTGCATTCATTATTCATTGTTTGTATTGATGAAATTATCGGTGCAATAACGAAATAGTTACATAAAGTGCCACTGGGATGCGGAACAGCGTACATGTGCAATCATTTTCTTCCGCTTTAAAAGACGGGCGGGATAAAGACGAGCGTACTTGACATCTAAGTTACCGTGTCTGTCATCTTCCGTGTTGCATCCGGAAGACCTGCTAGCTGCTGGATCGCATGAATACTTCCGTTTGTGCCGCGCTGGCCACCCTCCATACAGGAAATGCTAGCTGCTGGATCGTATGAGAGAGAGAGCTTAACACATATACGGTTCCATTCGGGTTGGTTCATTTTAGTCGCCGCCGACAAGTGTGAAACGATATTTCGGTTTCAATTAAGTGTCTATTCAGTTTCGGTTTTGAACTCACAGTCAGTGGACTTTAATGATAAGTTGTTAAAAGCTGCCGGGTTTTATTTGGGTAAAATATCCGATTTGCAGAATAGGAACTGCATATGGCTCGTTCCATACGTATATCGTTCCTTTCAGTTTTTTTTCGTTTTCGGTCGCTTCCGCAAGTAGTAAAACGGTGTTTCCATATCAATTCCATGTTTATTCGGTACCTAATTGAAATCGTATAGAACCGAAGGCTTACACGACACGAATAGGTTTTAATTTCACTTGTCGACAATCAAAACAGAACCAAATGGAACCGCATACGTGTGAAACAAGCCAAAGGGTTTCATTCGATTCGGTTCGTTTTCGGTCCCAACCGAATGGGACCGTATTCGTATGAAATGAACCTTACGCTAGATTTTTTGCTACCTGAATATACATTGAAGTCCTATGATTCCATGAGTTCATCTTCCGCAACCAATTTAGTTTCCCATCGAGTGCGATGTTTAAACCAATCTTGGCAAGTGAGTTTTCATCAGTGGGAATTTCATATCCTTATCATCGAAGGCGCCTCTCTGGCAATTTCTCCACGATGAGTACAACTCCATATCCATGTGATCCGCGTGTTACGCCGCTGGCCCAACGCAACATTTTCCTCTCCATCATCGCGAGGAACCGTTTATTGCCTTTTATAGTCGGCCAGCATTCAGAATCATTGAAGGCGGCAAGGCGGACAACAATGCAGTAAATTTTCGATTTGAGACGTTCCTTGATACTTTGAAAAGTTGCGCTAATGCGTAAGATAATTTCATGAGGCAGTTCATCACTGACTGAGAGTATTGATCCGAAATATTTGAATCACTTCCAGCAAATATCATTGCCGCAAAGCTGTATAAGGAGAGGCTACAGGAGCAAGGACGAGGCTAACGGACATCATTCTGGGAAATAGAGAAAGTAAAGTATATCAAAACAGAAAACGGTCTATCAGGCCGTCAAAAAGAGGACGCATGTAATGTTTAAAGTTCTTCGGCATTTATGATAGATAAAAGAAAACAGAGAAAAGTTTACGAGTGAGTTTGTTTGGATTGTAAGACAGAGAAGAAGGAAATCGTATTACAGCAGCCTTTTTAAGAATATTTGTGAAGGAATTAACAGGGTAACTAAATTGTAAATATTCAGTTTATTAAACAAAAGAATATATATATGATAGTATAAATAGTGTTTGGTCTTCTTTAAAGGATTCCTTAAAAAGAAGCGCCTCTACCATAATTTCCTCAACGATAAAACGCTGCCCATTTGGCAAACTTACAAGAATTCCGCCCGGGAAGCAAAAAAAGCAATTGCTGTTACCCTGGTGGCCAATTACAAAGATCTTTACGATAAATTAGGCACACACGGGATGGTGAGAGAGATTTGCATCGACTTGCCAAAAGCGGACAACACACACAAGATGTCAACACGTCTGTTGGATTAATGACAAAAACGGTACTTTATAAGCCAGGATAATGACTGACGTTGATATAATACTCGTAATAATTAGGCCAAATTTCGTTGTCGAAAGAGTAAGAGGAAAGGGAAACTTAGCTAAAAGGAAGATCAATCATGCTAAACGAAAACAGGAATGGAGTCCAGAGAAATACCTAATAAAATCGAAAAAGGAGCCGACTAGAGACTATCCAGTTACCCAATCACATACGTAAAACTTCGCTTAAAGAGAGCGCTGAATGAGGAAAACAGAGGATGCTTGACGGAATCGAATGTTTGTATAATAAAGTTATGATTGGTGGAATTTTATTTTTAGCGTGAACTAAGTTGCACTATTAAATATTAGTAAACAGCAGTATATATTGGGTTGGGGGGAAAGAAATGTCGTATTTTTGATCGAAATTTGACGCTTTATTTAACATACTTAGAATTATTCGATATAGGTCAAATATGTGCCATTTTGTTCGCAAACTTGTTGCCAATTAGAAGGCAACTTCATTATCCATCCTTCATTAGGGAGGGGGCCCTTATTTGCAAATAACTCAGATAGCCCGTTTTCGAATGCCTCTTTTGAGGCCAACTTAGTAGCACCAAGAACGTTTTGGATGGACCGGAAGAGATGGTAATCATTTGGTGCCAGGTGCAGACTATACGATGGGTACTATAGGACATCCCATTCGAGCTCTCGTAGCTTTTGGCGGATCATCCAAAATGTGTGAGGCCGAGCGTTGTCCTGGTGGAACACAACACCATTCTTATTGACCAATTCTGGCCTGCTTCAAACGGTCGAGTTGCTCACACTAGAGGACCGAATTGAGCGTCTGGCCATAGTTTAGCAACTCATAGTGGATGATTCCCTTCCAATCTTACCAAACACACAGCAAAACTTTCCTGGCCGCCAATCCGGGCTTGGTGATGGTTTGGCCCGGCTCGTCGCGCTTCGACCACGATCTTTTTCGCTTGAGGTTATCCTACGGTATCCACTTTTCATCACCAGTCACTATCCGCTTCAAAAATGGGCCGAATTTGTTCCGTTTCAGCAGTACGTCGCAGGCGTTGATTCGGTCCAAGAGATTATATTGCGTCAACTCGTGTGGCACCCAAACATCCAGCTTTTTTTGGAATCCAATCTTCTGCAAATGGTTCCAAACGGTTTTATGGTCTATACCCAGTTTCTGGTCAAGCGAGCGAATGCTCACATGCCGGTCTACTTGGATGATTTCGACGATTTTATCGGTTTCTACGACGATTGGCCTACCAGTACGGGGTGTAGCTTCGACATCCACTACACCAAAACGAAATCGATCTAACCAACGCTGTGCTCTGTGAATCGTTACAGTATCGGGCCCATAACCTTCACAAATTTTTTTAGGCCGCCGGAACATTAACAGCACATTTGGAGCTGATACGGTAAGCGAACAAACCACACGGCGGTGGTGCGAAAAATTGCCGTCAGGCGACGTAAACCTTCAAATGAGCCACGTGGACATCCATGGCCATCGATTGATAACGACGAGCTGCGTGTGCTATGCGAATCCGACACATGTCAGTCTGTGAGAGACATTGCAGAGAAACGGGATGTACAGCATTCGACAGTTTCCCGCCACTTGCAACAACTTGGAAAGGTGAAAAAGCTCGAAAAATGGGTTCCGCAGGCCCTTACGGAGCAAAACATGGCCTTTCGAAAGGAAATTTGCAGTTCCTTACTCTACAACAGCAGCGATCCCTTTTTGCACAGAATAGTGACATGTGATGAAAAGTGTATATTATAGGACAATCGTCGCCGATCGGCACAATGGCTAGATGCTGATTAGCCACCGAAGCATATGCCGAAACCGAGCCTTCATCCGAAGAAGGTAATGGTGACTGTTTGGTGGTCTACAGCTGGAGTTGTCCACTATTCTTTTTTGGCACCTGGAGAAACGATAAATGCACAGAAATACTGTGCCCAACTCGAGGAAATGCACCAAAAATTGAGTATGCAACGGTTGAAATTAATCAACAGAGATGGTGTGATACTCCTTCACGACAATGCACGACCTCATGTATCCAGAACAACGGTTCAAAAGTTGAACAAATTGCAGTATGAGACTCTGCCTCATCCAACCGACTACCACTTTTTTAAGAATTTGGATCATTTTTTGGCGGAAAAAAAATTAGGAACGAAGAGGCCACCACCCGACAGTCGGACTTCTACGAAACTGGCATACATGCCCTTGAATCCCGCTGAGAGAAGTATTTTGAATCGACTGTCACCTATTTTGATTAAATAAATAAATCCTTGTAGGCTTTACAGTCGTTTCAAATTTTAGTACCAAAATTTCCATTTCATTTGCAACAACATAATAAAAATACTCTCACAAGAACACAGTTTCAGAGTTTCAATTAAAGACAATCGCTCTAGAAATTCTAGAATTGGGAAACAGACAGAACATAACCGTGCCCTGCAGTTTGATTGCGAGGTGTGGGTGACCATGCAAAAGGCTCACATTTAAACCACGTCCAAGTTGAGGGTTACTGTAAGCTTCTTGAAACATAATATGTCAACTGGCCAACTCTAATGGGTTAAAATATTCAACAAATAATATTCCTTGCGAGTACACATGCAAAATACGTTAACGTTCAAATCTAGCGCATATTGAATACGAAGTGAACAAGCACCAACGCAATCTACCACTCAGCAACCTTCCTTCGCCCACTCAAGTATTAAATTGCACCGAGGTGAAATTCTAAAGCTATTTTTCCGGCTCTTTACATGCCAAGTATACACATTACAAGCAACTTCTGCCTACCTTAGAACTACCCGGAAACTCGGCAAAACTAAAGCTTCCAACACACAAAAGATGCTTTGAGAGCTGAAATAGTCGTTCCCGCTTTTCTCTGAAGTCTCTTTTCAAATTACCGATCCCTTTCCGTCCTCACATTCTCCAGTGGCATAGAATCTCTCCAGGCTATATTTGACTGAATTCAAAATTACACGGCAAAGATAAAAGGTACATATGCGGTTGTACAGTAAAGTTATATACAGCAAAGCAAACGTCCTTGGTAAAACACCCGATTCTGCGATTCCGCGATTCTGTAAAGTACAGGATAAATCCCTCTTTGGAAACAAAAGATTCAGGACAATGCAATTTGATCGCTACTGTGTGCTAATGCATATAAGCAAGCAATTCTGTGCACACACTCTTTATGAATGGTTGGATATAGTGGATCCGATAAATAAGTTATTCCAAAGTGAAATGGGGAGGCGACTATCCGGTGGTGAAGTATTGAATGGAACGGATGCAGCCATGGGAAAGTGCTGCCGACTAATCATATTATTCAAGAAAGGCAAAGTGTATTCCAGGCTTTCTAAATACAATATTGAATCTGGAGCAGTAATCATATGTATCGTAGATGCTCGTGGCACATGTTTTCATTATCAAACTGGGAGTATATTCTCTTTGAAGAACACGACAGCGATGAAAGCTTCAACGCAAACTGAATTCCGGGAGTTAATGATGTCTGAACATCAGCCTATAGATTTGGGCGCCAAGGAACGACATCTAATGTAAACAGTATGAAATCTAATATGAAGCATATTATCCCAAAGTTTGATCAAAATCATACTATTAGTAACAAAGTTACAGTAGCTCAAATTTGACTTTACCGTGTAAATTTACTGCAACTAAATATCAATATCATACTAAATTGGGTAGTCAGACATGCTAAATGCATATCTACTCACAGAAGAAGCAAACAAAACCTTTCATACCTGAAGCGCCCAGCTTTCGGTTTCCCGACTTGTTAATATTTTGTAGGAATATTAAAGTCGACTCACGGTGTTTGTCACAAATATTTTGCTTGAAAGCCATCGAACTTTTTCCCACGAACTGAAGGGATTATATGCAGTTGCAGTGGATGATATGACATTTTCTCGTTTTTTCAACAACTTAGTAAATTTTTATAAAAAGAGGTTAGGAGCATCTATTAATACATAGTTTGGGGTACCTGTAAACCCTTTTCAAGAAAATATAAAGGCGGATCTACAGGTGTTTGTTAAGAATGTTTTTTGGGAACGGTTTGCGGTGGACACTATACTTCGAAAACGGTTTAGCCGAAATCAGAATTTCAGAAAATGTTCGTTAGTGTACCATATTATTTAGTCCCTGAACGAAAGATTCTTCCCTGCTTGTCGTAAGAGGCGACTAAAAAGGATGGACATTTGTGGGCTAGCAATCTGCAAATTTCGTCAACAACGCCTCGGATAGGGTTTGATCTTTGAGTATCGAAAACGGACTGATTGGTTTTTGAAAAGTGCGCACGCGCCTCGACAACGCTAGCGAAGGTGCCCAGAATGCTCGCTTTTTCCAACTTGAGCGGGAATTCCACCGATATAAACTGGACCTCCTCTTGTCGCAATGTGATTTTGTACTCGGAAAAGCCAAATGGAAGTAGGGGCGAATTGTCGTAATGGTGAGAGGTTCATGCATTTCTGCAACTTTCACCGCCTCGTCATTGGTGGCACATCGTTCGAGTACAGAGCTTGCCGTAAGGTCAATTGAGTTTCAACTGATCGACCAGTTCGCGGTCAGCAGTAGATTTAGGAGTTTTCTTCTGGATATGCGTAATAAGAGAGACGCTGACATCTGATTTCAGAACTTTATACCGCATCCCGCAAGGGTTTGCTTGTAGTCGCAAATCATTCGATGGTCCTGTGAAGAACGTCAGCGGTCGACTCCTAATCCACTATGATGAACAACTGAAGAGATGGAGAAAACACTTCACCATAGTTCTTCACAGTTTCATATCCGATGAGGTTCCTCCTCTTGTGGATAAAATGACTAGTCATTGTAACGCGCCGATACGAACTGTTTCTCCAAGAAGAAGAGAAATCATTTCGTCTATCAATGCATTCAAGCGGAGTAAAACCGCTGGGTTTGACGGTCTGTCTGCAGAGATATTTAACGCTGCATCTGCAGTGACTGCAAATCTGCTACTACTACTCGTACGGAAATCTTGGAAATCCGAGAACTTCCTTAATTGCAATAGGGGAGTAAGGGGGCGAGATGTGCAAACCTAACGCGAGGCAGTGCTAATTTACGGAAACTACCCAGCTAAAAAATGTAGGCCTTCAAATACATTGCATTTCAATATCTGCTTAAATAAGCTCGGTAATAGTGTATTACCAACTTTTTTAAAATTGATCAGAAACCCCGCTTAGGTTTATCCTGGGAGTACCAAATTTCTCAGTAGCATAGAGGATGTCCAGATAATTGAGTAGTTAGAGCACAAGGCTGTCAGACGGAAGGTTGCGATTCAAATCTCATTGAGGGCAGTGGGATTTGTATCGTGATTTAACGTCGGATACCAGTCGACTCAGCTGTGACTGAGTACTTGAGTCAAATCAGGATATTAATCCCGGGCGAACTCGATGATGGCCACATTGCCTCGTACCGGGTACTGCAATCCAGTAGTGTACCGTTGTCAGCCAACAGAGCCTATTGCAGCTTACAAAAACTGTTCCGCTCGAAACGTCTCATTATAGGGTCAAAGCTCTTACTGTACAAGACAATGATCTTGCCAGTCCTCATGTATTCCTCGGAAACTTGTGTTCTTAGCAAGAAGAATTGCGAAATCTTGGCCGCGTTCGAGACAAGAATCCTCCGAAGAATTTTTGGCCCCCTACATGAGGATGGACGATTCCGTAGCCTACATAACGACGAAATCTATGAGCGATACCATGACCGTTCGGTTGTGGATAAAATCCGGCTCAACAGGTTACGGTGGGCGGGTCACTTAATCTGAATGAATGAGGATGATCCCACCCGGAAAGTCTATAAGGGCAATATCTATGGTAGAACAAGAAGACGAGGCAGACCCTGCCTAATATGGAGCGATGGCGTAGCTCAGGACGCCAAAGAGGTTTTAGGGATATCGAATTGGTGGACCCCGGCCCAAAACCGGGATGTCTGGAGTTCCTTATTAAAGCAGGCTTAGACCGGATATCGGTTGTTGCGCCGTTGATGATGATGATAAATGGGTTGTTAGCTTTAAGTTAGTCAATGGAATTCTTTTTAGATAATGTCTTGACTTGTCTTTGTCCAATCATTTCTACAATCGACACACTAAAGGCGAGAATATACTTTTAAGAGCTTGTAGTTGATGTGGTGCTAATGTCATTCTAACAGATTATGGGTTCGCTTCACTATTCATTGTCTAGAAATCAAATCGTGGGATTGTTTGGTCAAATTCTGTCAATAATTTTGTGACTCATAATTGAATTCGAAGCTAATCGGAAAATTATGCTCCTAAAGGCCGAGGCAAATTTTGAAACATGCCCTTCTTTCTTTTTGTCATTATAACAACTTGCGTTTTTTAGAAATGGTGCCACAAGTTGAGTATGAACTTTCTAATCCTACAGAAACAATGTGAAACACGCACACACATTCCACATACCTTATTTCACCTACTATAAGATATACTAATCTATAAATCAATTCGGCGAGGAAATTCATTTTCTGAAGTTCAGGATATCTCATGATAAAAGGTAAAGAGAGAGAGTGTGTTAACTACCTGAAAAGAATCAAGCTCCCGTTGAAAAAGGAGGGCGAAGTTTTTTGGGCATTTTTTCTCAAGAATTTTTGCAAAATCCATATCAAAAAATAATTGATATTGACAAAATGTTCATTCCGCAATTGAAATTATTCCAGCAATCACTGAAAATAGAATACGTTGAAATTTCATATCAAATAGTTACATGCCGACGTGATGCGCGAAGAAGTAGGGTTGCCTTTCAAACTCTGTCAACTTGCATATGTAAACACTGTTCAGCCTCGTTTTCGGTGTCTCAAACCCCAAAATCAACCGCCTTTCAGCATGAAATATCCTACCCCAATATTGAAGAAAGGCCAAATGTTCAATGCCGCCACCAGCTTCTCTCTTTTTACGCAAAAACCATTTCAAGGTCTGTTTAAGCGCGAGCGCCGCCAATAACGACATTAACCGCATGAATTTGTCCTTTATCCTTTGAATAATTTTACAGTTCGATAAATTGAAGAAGTGAGCGGAGGGGTGGTCAGTGAGGCAATTTCGCGAGCTTGGTGGACTTGTCTCACCACCTTTCGGCTAATTTTAGCCCTGCTCAGGAGGCAGTTATGCAAGGTTGTGCGTGGCCGGTGGAGTCTTGGCCGCGTAACTTTGACATCACTAAAGAAATTTGTAATGCACAAATAGCTTGAAGGAACTGAGTGAACGCTCTGCCTCATATCTAAACTGTGTGACGCATGAAAAGAGTATAATTAGAAATTAGAAAGTTAACGGCCTGTGTATAGCAGACGCTGACCTAGGGAATGTGCTTAAGCCGAAATTTGATGTCACCTGACGAAGGTCACATTAAGCGAACAATCCAATATAGTTTTCTTCAGTTTACAGCTGAACATATACACATACGCACGCTTGATTTCAAGCACGAGCCGTTTGTTTGTTTAACATAAACTAGTTTAGATGCGATTTCTTGACGAAACACCTCTTCATTCACAGCTCGCAAAGTTGTTGATCGCGTTCAAAAATATCACGCTAAATATATTTACATTTTTTATGAGGTCATTTCTAATTTATTATTCTCGATGAAAATCACTTTGAAGCGCTGGTTACATCACTTCAGAGTCATGTTGAGTGCGATTGTCTGAGGGGCAATGGAATTTCCTATTTCGCGCTTCTAATTTAGAATTTATTAGCAACCGAAATTGGGAAAACAAGTCTGTCGAATTCTAAAGGGTTCTACAGCGACCGCATTCTACTGTGAGAATGTAGCGATCAAAAGTGGTTCACAGCTCGAAAATCGAAGTGAATGCCAATCGAATCCCTCGCACATTAAAATTGAAGATTATACATTCAAATTATGAGTATCTGTGACTCTCTATGAAAGAGAATAGATAACAGTAGTTTGCACACGTAAAAGGAGAGTTTATCTGGTTCATGGCTGATGACCTAGTGATGAAATGGTTGGCAAATAGCTAGTAGCAATGACGATACTGGGACACCCTATTTACCGGTTAAAGCAAGAGGCAACCGCGATGCAGCTCTAAAAGCAGTGAGTCTGGAAATTATATGGGATGCGATTTCAATTAGAGCAATGCAGGCGTTTTCATTGAATAGCATTGAATAACGTAAACTGTATTTGTTTATTATGGAATCATGATTGGGCACTCTTGAAGACTTAAGTACTCAAGATGTAAGATTTGATTGATCGCCAATGAGTCTATCACTCTAAATCCGCGGAGTGATTATTGGTTGACAATAAATGGAAATAAATCTGAGAAATGCTTGGTTAAGTGGTGATTCTGGTCTTCGAACTGCAGTCCTGGGAAACGATCAAAATAAGGCTTGAAGGGTATTAGAGAAGTTCATTCAAAACCGTAAGTCGAGACTGCACCCAGATCAGGCATTTGATAGAGCCAAATGGCGAAACCGATCACGACAGGCTGACCTCGCTTGTGAACGAGACAAAGGCTGAAGAAGAAGGAGATTCAAAGCCGTAAGTGTACACTACAGGATTACAGTGCCCTGTAGGAGGCAATGTGATTAGCATTGCGTTCACCCGTAATTATTACCTTGATTTGACTCGGGTACTCATTCAGAGCTGATTCGACCGGTATCCGACGTCAAATCACGATACAAATCCTACTATCACCAATGAGATTTGAACCACGACCTTCCGTACGAGAGCGTAGTGGTTTAACCACTGAGCTAACTGGACACGTAGTTAGAGAGCCTCTTGACTCCATCGAGATGAAGCTTATGACCGAGGGGTATGATGCAATCGATCGAGACGAGCCGACCCCGCTTCTGAACAGAAAAAAACTAAAAAAGCAGAAAATAAAAGCCCCTATGCCGGACATAGTGTGCGAAGCATACTTACGTGCCATTGTCATCGCCTCTCCGCCAATACTCGTAGACGTACGTCTACAAGAATGGGTGAATGTAATTTGGATTCTGATTGAAAGGGCAGACTATATCCGCAGAAGGGAAATTGACACTAATTGCAGTAGATTCTCCTTCCGTGAGCAATACAATGCTGCAATTTCTTCTGCGACGGTATACACTACGCAGTTCCTTACGTTCATCAATTCGCTTCCACCTTTTCGCAGTTAATCAGGCCTTGTGGTGTGGCCAAGAATTTCACCCGCGCCAGAGATAAAGGCACTTTTGATGACATCCAACCGCCTTTCAATATTCTCGCACAGGTTATTCAGATTTGTGTCGGTTACCCTGCGAGCAGACTCAGTAGCAACACACAACATTGAATCATTCCTTTCGAGGCCGCATATTCAGATGACAACCTCCAAGTTTCCTCTACGGATTGATTTGAAGACCACGAATGAGAGCCCTGCTGGGGCTTGCACCGAAGTATTCGCTTATAATGAGTGGAGGTTCAGAAGTCAAACGAGTGGATGTGAGATCTGCCTAACACCTCTGTCACAAGTAAGGAGCACGGCGCACGATTTGCCCGGAGCAACTCTACATTTGAGCCCACATCCTCTAGGAGCCTATGTTCTCAGAAGGTCATTCCAATTCGTGGCAAGAACCACTTCAGATGAGTTCAACTCAGTGCATAGCACTACATAATTAACATGGTCCTTAAGCTTGTATTTTCAGAGAGGTTCCCAGATCATCAGAGTGTGCTGGTCAGGCTGATTACCACCTTCTATCGCTAGGTTTCTCAGAATAATTTAAAGAGACGACTACTCTTAAGAGTCCCATCATTTGCAATTCTCGCTTAAGGTGGAAAAAGCTGATATTCTGAAAACTCTTGATACCGTTGACGAGAAGCATGGGCACATTTGGGGAATCAACCATAAACCGTTTTCGGCATGCCAAGTTGCAGCCATGAGGTCACTCTTTATTTGAGGCGACGATGACGAGGCTCGAATTAGAAGGTTTCTAGCTAACAAATTTCTATCCATTTTAATTACCTTTTTCTTTGATTGTTTTATTGAAATCCAGGACAAAGAGCTGCTGGATTTATTTGATTGTATTTCTTGTTGAAGTATAGTATCAGAAGAAACCTATTAACCTATTTTTTAATGATATGTACGTGATGTGAGCAACAACTACGCGCTATGGGCATTTCACGAAGAACTTGCATAAAATCATATAATACATTTCCGCAGTACTGAGAGACGTAATTCAAGGGCACAAACTGCTCCTTCTTGCTAATGTATGGTCTATACATTGCACCTCATCATCATCATCAATGACGCAACAACCGGTATCCGGTCTAGGCCTGCCTTAATAAGGAAATCCAGACATCCCAGTTTTGTGCCGATGTCCACCAATTCGATGGCGCGCGATGGCGTCCTGACCTACGCCATCGCTCCATCTCAAGCAGGGTCTGCCTCGTTTTCTTTTTCTACCATAGATATGTCCTTATAGATTTTCCGGGCTGGATCATCCTCATCCATACCGATTAAGTGACCCGCCCACCGCAACCTGTTGAATCGGATTTTATCCAGAACCAGACGGTTGTGATATCGCTCATAGATTTCGTCGTTATGTAGGCTACGGAATCGTCCATCCTCATGTAGGGGGCCAAAAATTCTTCGGAGGATTCTTGTCTCGAACACGGCCAAGCGTTCGCAGTGTTTTTGCTAAGAACCGAAGACTCCGTGGAATACATAAGGAGTGGCAAGATCATAGTCTTGTATAGTAAGAGCTTTGACCCTATGGTGACACGTTTCGAGCGAAACAATTTTTTTAAGCTGAAATAAGCTCTATTGGCTGCCAACAACCGTGCGCGCATCAAAGTTGTAGTCTCCTATCTTCATTTCGTTTGACCAGTGCGATTTGATGTTGTCCGTTTTGTTTGGTTGTATTGCATTTTGGCTTCATTAATGTGCAGACCAAGACTTCGCGCCGCCTGCTCGATCTGGATGAAGGTAGATTGTACATCCCGGGTTGTTCTTCCCATGATGTCGATATCGTCAGCGTAGGCCAGTAGTTGAGTGTCGCCTCCATATTTAACCAATTCAGTTGTAATTCCATCGGCTCCTGGCGACTTATGGTTTTTAAGCCCGTGAATTACACGGACTGTTTCTTCTATGCTTGGTAGTAGTAGCATTTGTCCTTCGTTTTCAGTTGGCGGGACCTCCAACTCGCAGATATTTTGGTTGTTGAGCAGTTCATCAAAATACTCAACCCATCGCTCCAAAATGCCCATTCTGCCGGAAATCAGATTTCCCTCTTTGTCTTAGCAAAATGAGCAACGAGCAAGCAAAACTTCCGCGCTGGTGCGGTTGGTCCCTATACTTTTCAAGTTAGTTCGCAGACTTTTTGGTTCTCCTAGGCTTCCTCTTTCCGTCTGTGAAGTGCTTCTCCGCTCGACGAAGTTCGTGATAAGTCTCTGCGCGTGCCCCGTTCTTTGAAAATGCAACATCACTCGGTATGCAGCATTCTTCCGTTCCGTAGCTAGCTTACATTCATCGTCAAACCAGCCGTGCCCGTTTCTTGCAGCTGGGGCCAAGTGTCTTTGTGGCGGTATCAATGATAACGTTCTTCAGGTGGTTGTGAAGATCATTTGTTGGTGCTCTCTCCAGGATCTCTGTTGGCTGCGGCTATTGCGGCATCTATTTAAACCCTTATAGGTTTTGCCGAGGACTGTGTTGTGAAAGGTTTCGGTATTCACTCTCACCTGATTGTCAGAGGGGTTGTAGGTGGTGTTGTAATTCGAGCTCGGAGCACTATGCCAACGAGATAATTGTCTATAGTGGCCCCCTATATGTTCTGACATTCATCAAGGCTTAGAGGTGCGTGGTCAATTTGGTTGAAAGTAGACCCCTCTGGAGAGGCCCACGTATGTTTGTGGACCGCTTTCCGCGCAAACCAGGTACTTCCAACAACCATTTCGTGCCACACTGCTAACTGAATAATCCGCAGGTCGTTATCATTGGTATCCCTATGTAAGCTATAGGAGCCGACGTATCGCCTGAATACGGGCTCCGTCCCTACTCGACTGTTGAAATTTCCAAGTATGATTTTGATATCATACTTGGGACAGGCTTCGAGGGTCCGCTCAACTGCCTCGTAGAAGGTAACCTTCTCCGACTCTACAGTATTCTCTGTAGGGGCGTGAACGTTTACGAGGCGCAAACGCAGAGTGCATAGCCTTTCGTTTATATTTCCAAAGCCGATAACAGCAGGTTTCATTTTTTGACTGACTAAGAAACCTACTCCCAGCACATGGTTTACTGGATGGCCGCTATAATATATGGTGTAGTGACTCTTCTGCAGGAAACCGGTCCTTGTCCATCGCAGCTCTTACAACGCTGTTACATCAGCCTTATATTGGGACAGAGCATCGGCTAGCTGCTCAGCAGCATTCGGTCTGTACAGGGAGCGCACGTTCCATGAGAAAATTCGCAAATCGTCAATCCGTTATTGTTGCCGGGTTCGTCGCTGTAAAATCCATCCCGTCCGAGGCTCCTTCCGTGGCTTCGTAACATCGGTTTTCTATGTAGAGGTGTCAGCCCTACTCAACCCCACAAACTGTAGGACCAGTCGGTAAATTTTCTCCCGTTTTTAGGCGCGGGAGACCCGGCTTCATCCTTCTCCGCCTGCAGTTTTTAATGAAAAAAGAACTCCCAGCGATCACCACGTGGAGGTGGTGCACTTGCCGTCCGATCCGATTGTTGTCCCATTCCACGAAGATTTTTCCATTAATTCTTGACAACTGTATTTGCGACATCGTGCAAATAACCGTGAACTGACGCAATACACGATGCGTGATCTATATTGTATTTCGAACCTAGAGAAGGCGTTTTACCGTGTGCTCACGAACTTATTAGGTATGCTACCTAGTAACAGAAGAACTCTTGCGCTGGGGTCAGTTGCTCTATCATAATCCGAAAAGTAATGTCCGAAATATGGCACTTTGTGTCTCTGTCGGTGCTCATAAAGGAAACACCCTCTCACAACTCCTCTTTGTTCTTGTTATGGAAACTGTCACACGGGACATCCAACATCCAACGCTCTAGAAACTGCTTTTTGCAGATGATGTATTCCTAGCCTCTCATAGCGAAGCTAATCTTGAGCAATTTGATCAAAAATGGAATGGTCGCCTCATGCAACACGGTCTCAGATTGAATCTGAATAAAACAGAATTTTATACGACCGGTACTAATGAAACAGGTGATATCACTGTCAGTGGCCGCCTAGAACTGAGCGATTTAAACATCTCGAATTAGTGCTATCAGGGCAACCTGGATAACGTAACGTTTCACAACTGATGTTTTTGTGTCCGACGCATCAATAAACGTCTCAAATCCAAAATTTACCAGTGTCGTCCGCCGTATTGTCCTCTTTGGTTCTGAGGGTTGGCCGACTATAAAAGACAATGAACGGCGCCTCGCGGTAAATGAGACGCATACTTTACGGCGGACCACGTAATGCGCCATGATCACATCCAAAGTAAGGATATCTGCCATCGATACAGGGTTGCACCGATCGTGGAAAAATTGCGAGAGGCGTCCTCGATGGTATGATCCCGTAATTCGTAAACTGTGACTTGAAATGCAAGATAGTGAAAGCCTCGCGACTCCATCTACATCCAGAGAGAGCAAAATGAGGCAACTGATCAAGGGCCAGATGTCCTCGTTTCTAAATGGGACAAAGGCTAAAGAGCAAGACGATTATTAATAAGTAAAAGGAAATAGAAAAAAACTGCAGAGTGTAACGAGTTCGGAGCTAATATTGCGGATGAATTTGACTCAATTGATTAAATACGCTAACAGAACAAACTTCATTGATCCAAACTGCAATTTGAGCCTTTGTGATTGTGATCGAAAAAGCTAAAACTCCATTTATGTGACCCTAGTTAGAGAATACTGGAAAAAATTAGCTCCTTGCCCACCAAAATCCGGCTCCCAACCCAGCTGATGACTTTCTTTACAGGGAGGTTGATTTCCGAGGGCTTTATGCGCTTTTTCGCTATCAATATCAAACGTAAATGAGGTTTAATTAAGTAAAGCGCTTGTGGTGGTAAGAAGCCTAGGAAGCCTGCATGTGAGCAGCAACTCAGCCTGAAAACCTGAACAAGCTAGCATCGTAGATACGCGCCAGGACACTGCCCCATCAAGTTTACTCCCACTGCCAGGACCATTGCTCGCTGGATTAAATGCGATCTCTTCCTTTTCACTCACCTGGCAACGTTCTTCTCGTGGTTCTGGCTGGTGTCGTTCCCAACTTGCTGACTTTAACATGCACTGCACGACGGCTGGTTGGAAGGTGGGCGGCGGATCTGGTCTGGAACTGGAGGCGTCCAAGCACCTTGGTTGGCGATCGCTCACCGTGCACAGCGGTTGAAACCAAAACCGCAACCTGTGCCTTCCTCTCAACGAAATAGCTTCCGCAGCTGTAACCAATTAAAGATAAAAAAAAAACACGACGAAACTAGAACACGTAACACTTGACAGCACTCGTTTCTTTGCAATGTATTTCTTCTCACCGCACTTGAATCTTTCTTAAATTCTTCTGGGATTAGCGATTAATTAGGAATGCAAACCGCGAAACACAAGCTCGTTCCGTTGCTCTGCGAGCGGAGAAATTTGGAAAATTTGACAAATCGCCGCACGGAAACTGTAGATTGCACAACGGAACTTTGGGACGGCGCAAGAGAAAACGCAAATCAACTGCGAGCCAAGCCGTTCATGCCCGCGGGGCTAAGGAGCAGGCAACGTGTTCGAAGTTCGCACGGGCACCGTGAATCCGCGACCCGATCCGCACGCACTTCCCTTCACCCGCCTTATGTAACTCTTCCCGACTCGCGATTCACCTGCGACTGGATTTCACGCTTCAATTGACGTTGCCCACAATTACTCCGCTTTCTACTGAATTTCCAATTGGAATGGGCTCAAAACGTCGGTCGCGGGCGGAGGGGCAAGTAGAAAATACATGCCCTGAATAGGGAGCCCCTGCACTGGTGGTAGGAAAACGGTCAGCGACTGGTCGAGTCGGCGGCACTCACGTTCCGATGCAAGTGGGCTCAGCGGGACTGGGTCCAAACCGAATTTGTCCCAAGAATCGCGGCAAATGTCTCCTTGGCAATCGTCAAGCTGTGACCCGGGCTCCTGTCAAAGTCAGTGGAGTTGCTCGACGATGGTGGCCTTCTAGCGAGAACTCCTGGAACGCGAATCGCCGACCGACTCTGGGAGTGGGCACTGATTATCCAGTCCGTATTTCGAACTTCCGACAACCTAATTCCTTCCCCAATCCACGCCACAAGCGACGCCCGCCTCTCCCTTAGTAGAACACATCAAAAACACCAACAACGCGGCGAAACTCGAGAACAAACAAATTTTCCTCGGGAATCGATAAAAGAAAACACTGGACGCGATCGCTCGCACTGGGGGAGCGAGGCACGGGCGCACGACAGGAAATTTTCATTCAGAATTTTTTCGTTGTGTACACGGCGCGCGGCTTCTCGTTCCGTGAAAACGCGATAAACGAGCAAATTTTTAATGGAACGCACTGCACTTGCACGGATCTCCGCTGCAACTTCGGAGAAGGGTGACGACCGCTTCGGGAAATACACAATTCAAAAGAGAACACGGTGACAAACACAAACCCCAGCAGCCAACGTCGATGGCGACACCTCTCCTCACAGATTCAGAGAAATGAAAATTTTCATATGGCCGTTTCGCGTCTATGACGGTGTGTTAGAGTGTGAAGTTGGTTCTGGTTGCCGCCAGCGGATTGCGCCCTCGCCGGTTTTCACAGCAATACACAGTGCCATCTATACGTAAAACCTGAATCGGTTCATAGAGTGTTTACGGAAGGCAATGATCAGAAGCGATTGTGCAGGGAAGCTATTCTAGTAGGGATGCATCCAAAATAAAATCGACGTCGGTTGCAGCTGCTTTTGTTTTAAGGTGCGGTTGAGCGGTAGTTGACTACACTTGCAACTATTTGGCATAAAAATTAAAAATTTACTTTAGAAAGATGAAAACACCAGACTTCCCTCTAGTGTAGTCCCAAGGAGGCTAGACTAATGGATCTGAATACAATTACCCAGGACGAAAATTCAGTGATTAAGTAAGGTTGGGTTTGGGTATCGTTGCTTGCTGGGTGTCTTACGACTTACACAGCGTTAAATGTGATGATAATGGAATGAGTTCGGTCTCGTTGAAGACATACAGTGGGCAATATTATGTGAGAATATCTACTTTCTCGTGATACTGGCATTCAAAGTCTTGAATTTGCATAGAAGCGACAACTTTGACCTATTATAACTTCGTTAGTAACAGTGCGATTTTCATATTTTTAAAAAAATTAATGTACATATTCGCATCTATATTCCTCTTTACGTCCCTCAGGGATCGTCAACGATCCTTCACGGGTCGTTTACGATACGGGAAGTGGCGTCCTCGAGGTGCCCGAGCAAGTAGTTCTGACCCCCTTACTACTTGCGTCCTAGGTAGTAGCCTCGGAGAGTTTCTCGGTGAAGAGCGAGCTGCTAATGACCGATACACGCCGGGACACACTGGGAGTCCCCGGAGCCGTCGACAATTCCTTGTCGACGTCGATGGGGTGATGTGAGCTTAGCTCTGCCAAGGTGGTAGTTGTGCCGTGTATCAGGAGCCAACCCCTTTGGGACCCTGGTCGAGTAGTGTGTATTGAACCGGTGTTAGTAGACCGCGTTGCCCCGAGCGAACGCTGATCCGTCCGTGAATTCCGGGATCAGCTAAGCGTAGGTCAGGACTTAAGGAACTGGGGTAGGGGCTGTGTCCCGGAGTGTATACCCGTTCCTGACTATTGCGGCCCGCTCCCTTGCACACGATGCGCTGGTAAACAACTCAAATGGAGAATAAAAACCAACGAAACGAGGAGATAGTGGAAATGGAGAGTGAGCTGGCTGCGTTTATTCGCAGCACGAAAATGCGTCGTTCGCCCCAGCGCCCAGCGAAGAACGCAACAAGGGCTGAAATACCCGAAGAGACATCGGGACGCGCAGACGGAGAGAAAGACTC
This sequence comes from Hermetia illucens, assembly GCF_905115235.1. Taxonomy (NCBI): domain Eukaryota; kingdom Metazoa; phylum Arthropoda; class Insecta; order Diptera; family Stratiomyidae; genus Hermetia; species Hermetia illucens. Next base: position 76,504,291 of record NC_051852.1, read on the forward strand.
GCAAAGTGATGCGGCACCTGCAACGCAGATAGGAACCCAGACCATACCACACAGTGCTATAATTGGGGAAAGAGGCGTAGTGGAAACTGCCGAAACTAATCAAACGGTTTCGAATATAAGCGGAGTGGGAGGACTGTCGACTACTCTGGCGCAAGCTGAAGAGGAAAGGCTTATTAAGCAATACACGGCAATTGTGAAGAGCTCCTGGACAGGATTTCAAATTATAGGCGAACATGGAAAGTAAGACAAAATCCGCAGGAAGTAGAAACAACCGCGCTTCCCGAGGAGAACACCACGAGTACCACACGGATCGCTGACAGCCCATTGCAGAGCGAACTTGGTAAAAAACGAAAGGAGGAAGGGACATCTGAAGGAGACTTCACTCAGGTACTCTCCAGGGTTGAAAAGAAGAAGGCGAAGAGGAACAAAAGACAAGAACACGTCGCGCCATCAGAAAAACCTCTGCCTAAAACTAAGGCGGAGGACGGAGCGCCAAAAGAAAAGGTGGGGAGACGAAGTCCTCAGCGAAATCCGTTACAAAATTAAACCCGAAGGCAACGGGGCGGAAGTGTCTTCCATTCGTGAAACGAAGGGTGGTGGAGTCTTAGTCGAACTAGACCCGAAGACTATAAATAAAGTCACGTTCTGTGAAGCAGTCAAGGGGCTTCTAGGAGAAAAAGCTTTGGTTTTCAGCCTCCAGGCTGGGTTCCAACCCACGGGTGCTTTGGAAATCCGAGACCTTGACTGTCTCACGGAAAAGAACGAGGTAGAAGAGGCCATCAAACGCGAATGCCCGGAGGTAACCAATGTCCGGATTGGTATCACCTCCGCGAACTGCCGAGGCCAAAAACTCGCTGCGGTGGAAGTTGCCGAGCAATACGCGAGGAAGCTTTTAATAGCGGGAAAATAACAATTGGTTAGGTAGTGTGTAGGATACGAATTCGGGCCGCCAAATGTTACAGACGTTTGGATTATGGTCACACATCTGAAAATTGTCGGGGACCTGACAGAAGGGCATAATACCGTAAATGCGGTCAGGCAGGCCATAAAGCGAAGACCGGCAATGAAAAGGAAAGCTGCGTCCTATGCAGGGACCGTGGCGCGACTGATGAAAACGCTGCACACACTGCGGGATCGGGGCGGTGTCCAGTTTTCAGAGCAAAACTGGAAAGAACTGGGACACGGTCAACATGATTCGCATCCTACAAATCAATATGCACCGGAGTGCAACCGCTCACGAGTTGCTAGCGCAGTTCGCTGCGGACACCAAAGCTGATTTAGTACTCATCAGTGAGCAGTACCGAAAGGGCCCAGTTTCATGGCACCCAGACATATCAGGTACCGCTACCGGGTTCGGGATAGCACCCTCCTTAGGGTTCTTGCCCAAGGCCGAGGGGACCGCTTTATCTGGATTCGGTGTACAGGGATAACGTTTTTTAGTGTCTATCTTACGCCGAATGAAACGATGCCGGACTTTCGTCGGAGGCTTGATACTTTGGAGGACGCTATCCTAAGCACGGATGGACGGGGAAACGAATTCTGGAAATGGCGGCGAGTACAGGACTGGTAGTTCTAAACACCGGATCCACCCCAACGTTCCGGCGCCCGGGCTGCGAAGGAAGCATTCCAGACGTAACCTTCGCGTCGGAATCACTAGTGTCGCTAGTGGACGGGTGGCGAGTTCTGGACGACTTCTCGGCAAGTGATCACCAATACTCGAAAGGAATGCCAAGTGGTGGACACAAACTCTCGGTGTGCGCCACCCCGGCGATCTTTCTGTGCATGGAACGTCGCGAAAGTGAACACCGGGAAGTTTGTCGAAACTCTGGGAACAGGTGGGGCCACGCTGAAGGGTACTCCTGGGGGCGGTGACGCCGCAGCTGACACTGTCGTAAATTCAGTTATGAACCTGATAACGACGGCCTGCGGAGTCTCCATGCCCAGGAAGACATCGAGGCGCGGCAAACCTTCCATGTATTGGTGAACAGTGGAAATCGCAGAGCTCCGGAAGGAGTGTCACAGGCTCCGCCGCTTAACACAACGTCTAGGCGACCGGGAGGAGGCATGTACCATAATGATGGAGTACAAATCATCCAGCCAGCAAGGCTCGCTGCTGGCAAGATCTGGTAGACGAAGTGAATGGGGATCCATGGGGACTCAGTTACAAACTGGTAACCCCAAAAATCGGGGCTCTGCGGAAACTCTGTTCACTTAAGGCCAAGCAGATGGACCGCTTTGGAAGGGAACTCTTCCCTGCGCACCCTGTATGGGATGGTGACGTCCACTTTTCTCTATAAAAGAGTTGGCACAGGGGAACAGTCCTCTCCAGCAGAGGTATACAAATCGGTATTCCAACACCGGCCAGACCTATTGTTCGGTGCATTCAACGCTTGCCTGAAAGAGGGCATTTTCCCTGCTCGTTGGAAAGTTGCGAGACTTGCGCTGGTCCATAAAGGGAAAGGCGACCCCGAATTGCCGTCTTCATACCGCCCACTATGTATGCTTGACACTGCTGGGAAAGTGTTCGAAAAGCTCATCAGAAGTAGACTCGCTGAAGCGATACGCCCTGCCGGAGATTTATCACCCCGGCAGTTTGGTTTTAGAGCAGGGAGATCGACAATTGATGCTGTCATGCAAGTCGTGGACGCCGTTCGACGAGCAGAGGCACATAGCCGCCGAACTCGACGGGTGGTGCTCCTCGTAATACTTGACGTCAGAAACGCCTTTAATTCCGTAAGATGGAAAGACATTCTAGGCACACTCGACAATACTTTCAACGTGCCGAACTATCTCTTACGGAGATGAGGGACTATCTGGGGAACCGTTCCCTGCTCTATGAAACACTAGAGGGTCAAAGGTGGATGGAGGTCACGTCGAGGGTAGCAGAGGGATCCATCCTAGGGCCGGACCTCTGGAACGCTACCTATGACAGTCTACTTAAACTCGACATGCCAGAAGAGTCGCGCCTGGTCGGCTATGCAGATGATGTCGCAGTGCTTGCTAGACGCACTGTCGAACAGGCGCAAAGCAGACTGGGAATATTGATGTGACGGGTAAGCGGATGGATGACTACTCATGGTTTCAACTTTGCATCGGAAATAACCGAAGTAGTCATCCTGACTAAAAAGAGAATTCCGACCCTCCGTCCCATATCGTTCGACGAGTCGATAATCGAGTCAAAATCAGCGGTAAAGTACCTCGGGTTGACCCTTGACTCAAAGCTGAGCTTTTCTGAGCAAATCAAAGCAGCAGCGAACAAGGCTGCGCCTGGAGTTTCAGCGTTAAGTAGGCTAATGGCAAACATTGGGGGTCCTACGTCTAGTAGGCGACGTCTCCTGATGAGCTCAACGCAGTCTGTCCTGCTCTATGGCGCAGAGGTATGGGCTGGCGCTCTTAAAAAGGAGGTATGTCGTAAACGCCTGGCGCAAGTACAGAGACGGTGAGCTTTACGGGTGGCGTCTGCGTACCGCACTGTCTCTGAACCGGCCGTGATGGTGATCGCGGGAGTGATCCTCGTTGCCCTTCTTGCTAGGGAGCGTCAGGCCATATACAAGCCCAAGGGAGATGAGCCAAGGGAGGTGGTTTCTCGCGAAGAACGGCAGCACACTCTAGACGAGTGGCAGCTCTCTTGGCAAAATGAAACTAGAGGCAGATGGACTGCGCGGCGCATTGGCAACTTAGGTGCGTGGCTGCACCGGAAACATGGTGAGACTGACTATTTCCTTACCCAATTTTCAAGTGGGCATGTAAGTTTTCAGTCTTACCTGCACAAGATTGAAAAGGCGCGTTCTCCGGATTGTGTGTTTTGCAATGGAGTTGTGGATGACGACCACCACACTTTTTTTCTTTTAGAAGGTGGGATGGGGTTCGTCAGCAGCTCTATTTAAACACAGGGAATTTCTCTCCACACAACATTGTCGAAGAGATGCTGAGGACTGCTGTCAGGTGGAACCGTGTTGCCCATTGCGTTCGGGCCTTTCTCGTTGCTAAGAAGATAGAACTCGACGGTGTGGGTGCCGGATGGCAGGGGGTTCCTCGAACTGACAGTTCCCTTCCTCTTCTCCCCTCCTGTTGGTGGAAGGAATTCCCTGATTTGAAGGCTCCGCAAGGCGGGAGAGTTCGAGGACTAGCCCGAAGTAATGTGACAAACGGTTCCAGGCTAGCTCTCTGACGATGGGGAGATGTTTAGTTGGTAGTCCGACGACGTACCGAATCGGGAGTCCAACACTGTGTGCATAAATGCATTCACCTGCCCTACAAAAAAAAAATTCCTCTTTACGAATACCACATTACCCGCGGCGCCACCCCAACATAGGACTTCCTCCGTCCTGCATTTCGTGTATCGCACGGAATAAAATGTATATTAATGAAATCAATCAAGTAAAGTGATTTGAGTTTGCTCAGAACTATATTTTTGAAGATCGAAGGTTTGTGGTGATGAACACTTTGGCGGCGAATTGAAAATTTAATGTATTTTCTACCGACGGAAAAGTGAAAGCGTAGAGAAAACCTAACACAAAACTGGAGCTGCAAAATTTGAAAATGACAGTAAAGAGGGAAGTGTTGGGGTGGGGTGCTATTACAGAGCGAACGGCATAGGGAGGAATATGGAATATTGTAGTGTCCGCATCTTTGCGACCGATGCAGTCCTTCATTCGCCTTTTCCAGAGATAATCTTAAAAAGGGAGAGCATTTACTAATACATAATATTCTCCCCTGTTGGAAAGAGATAAATAGAGTATAGTTGGAGTTATTCTACTATGCTGCTCTTGGTGACAGGCCCCGCGACAGGTCGACCAAGAAAATGCATAGAATGTCGTTACAAACATGATGATCGGATTAAGTCACAGGCCTCGGAGAAATGCTAGGGCGTCAACCTCAGTCGACGCGGCAGGACGGGCCCCGGTCCTGTCGAGAAATGGGCAAGGGTTTTTGACGCATGGACGGCGTCAGGACGTAAGCAAGTTAGTCCGTACACAACGAACAAAACAAATACGTGTCTGCACGCTAAATGTTAGTACCCTAACTGGAAAGACCGAGGAACTCGCAAGAGCCCTTCGGAAAAGGTGCATTGACATCTGCGCTCTGCAAGAAACCCGATGGTCTGGTTCCAAAAGCTGCTACATTGAACGCGAACGCGGTAAAAATGGATACAAACTTCTCTATTTTGGTAACCCACACACTCAATATGGTGTTGGCATTGCCATCTCAGAGGGTTTCCGTGATGCCATTAAAGAAGTCGAACGATTTGATGATCGGCTGATGAAGCTCACCATTATATCAGCTGATCGCACTATTCACTTCTTCACCGCGTATGCACCACAGACAGGTCGACCTGATGCCGAGAAAGATGCCTTCTGGCAACTTCTCGATGAAAAGACTTGTCACGTGTCTGCTGACGATTACATAATCATTGCCGGCGACCTTAATGGTCATGTGGGTGAAAAGGCAGACGGTAACAGGTGACATGGGGGAAAGGGGTTCGGAGCGCGCAATGAAGGTGGCGAGCGTATAATCGATTTTGCGGACACCCATGACCTTGTACTTATGAATACATGGTTCATCAAACGATTGTCTCATCTTCCCACATTTTATAGTGGGAACAATAAAACGCAAATCGACTATATTCTTATAAGACGCCAACATTTTATCACTGTCACTGATTGCAAAGTCGTTCCCTATGAGACCATCGCACCTCAACATCGGCCGTTGATTGCTGTCCTGCGAATTAAGCCACCGATAAAACGGCGTGAGGAACGCACTGGCCCGCCGCGCATTAAATGGTGGCGATTTGGTGAGAAGAACGAAGAAACGGTCTCACTCATACGATTGCCAACCATTACGAATGTGGAAGAATCATGGAACCAAATGAAAGACACGATCCACAAAGCGGCCTCTGCAAGCCTCGGGGTCACCAAGCCGGGTAAGCGGTACATCAACCGAGATACTTGGCTTTGGAATGATGATGTTGAAATGAAGGTCCGTGAAAAGAAACGCCTCTACCACAAATTTTTCGACGATAAAACGCCTGCTAATTGGCAAATTTATAAGAATGCCAACCGGGAAGCAAAGAAAGCGGTCGCTGTCACCCGAGCGAACCATTTCAAAAATCTTTACGATAAACTGGACACTCGGGATGGCGAGAGAGATCTGTATCGACTTGCTAAAAGCCGTGATGAACGCACACAGGATGAATCAAGCCGGATTTGTCAAGAACTGCGGAACTACTGACGCAATACACGCTGCGCGGTTACTCATGGAGAAACACCGTGAGAAGCGTCGCCCTCTTTACATTGCCTTTCTGGATCTAGAGAAAGCGTTTGACCGTGTACCACACGAACTCATCTGGTATGCTTTACGACAACACTTCGTGCCAGAAGAACTCGTGCGCTGGGTTCAATTGCTCTACCACGATCCGAAAAGTAAAGTTCGAAGTATGGCGGGTGTATCAAAACCGCTTCGTGTCTCTGTTGGAGTTCATCAAGGAAGTGCCCTCCTCTTTGTCCTTGTTATGGACACCGTCACACGGGATATCCAACGTCCAGCGCCCTACACACTGCTTTATGCAGATGATGTTTTCCTAGCATCTGATAGCAAAAATGATCTCGAGCAACTTGTTCAAAAATGGAATGATCGCCTCATGCAACACGGTCTCAGATTGAATTTAAACAAAACTGAATTTTTGACGACCGATCCCCATGAAACAGGCACAATCACTGTCAGCGGCAGTGATCTGCCCAGAACTGAGCGATTTAAATACCTCGGGTCAACGCTATCAGCCAATGGAGAGCTGCGTTATGAAATTGCTTCACGCATTAACGCAACCTGGATGAAGTGGCGTTCCACAACTGGTGTCCTTTGTGATCGACGTATCAACGAACGTCTCAAATCTAAAATTTACCGCAATGTCGTCCGTCCAGTCGCTCTCTATGGTTCTGAGTGTTGGCCGACCATAAAAGACAATGAATGGCGTCTTGCGGTAATGGAGACGAAGATGCTACGTTGGACTAGTGGCGTCACACGTTTAGATCACATCCGAAATGAGGATATCCGCGATCGTTATGGGGTTGCACCGATCGTGGAAAAGTTGCGAGAGAGGCGTCTTCGATGGTATGGTCACGCAATTCGTGCAAACGAGAATTCACTTGCAAAGATTGGTCTGAACATCGAAGTCAATGGTAAACGACCAAAAGGCAGACCTAAGCAACGGTGGCTTGATACGCTGGATGGGGATTTGAAAGCCTCGAGATTGCACCCAGATCAGGCATCCGATAGAGCCAAATGGCGAAGCCGATCACGACGAGCCGACCCCGCTTGTGAACGGGACAAAGGCTGAAGAAAAAGAAGAAGAATATTCTCCCCTGTTCTTCCATTTTCACACCCCTTACGTTTCTAAATATACTTCTCCCAAGTTCCGCCTTCCCGTCTCCGACATTCATTTACATCAACCATGTAAAATTTTAAAAATTAATCAGTTCATTTTATTTATCAAAACCTACTATTTGTTACCTATCCCTAAGACTCATTTATACATTTATATACAAATTGTCAATTTGTACACAAAAACAATGTTCAAATATTGTATGACCGGTTAAAAGGGGAACATTGACCTTGCACTTAAACTTGGGCGGTTCATATATTTTGGATAGAGGCCTAACAGTTGATCTGGTTGAGGCGAGTGAAAATGCATTTTGTATGAAAGCTAGTGGGACCGGGACAGGCTGATCGATTGACAGCGCAACAGCTGGGCCCAGGAGTTGATTAGACGCCTCTGTAGAGGTGAATGGTGTTAAATTTGTTCGCATAAGGCTCTGGAACTTTGGTCAAGATTGAGTCCGGTGCAGAAGAGAAAATATTCGACGAGGAACAAAATAAATTCTGGTTTTCCCAACTTAATTTTGACCAACTCTGGACGAAATTCAATGCGACGACCCACGATTTCAGTGTGTTGCTCTTCTATCTCCTGTGAGACTAGGAGGTAAACCTGATGGATACAGTCCTTTCTTATGAGGAAAATCAGATTTGTGGTAAATTGGTCGGCATGGGAGTTTCGGACCGGTGACCTCAATTTGACGTTTTGCTTTGAGACTTTCTTGTGTGTTGTTACTGCGGCGGCCGCGACTGATTGTGGATAGATGTATTTTCCTCCACCCGAGATCTTATTTTGCTTGCGTTCTTCACGTATGCGGAGACATGGATACTAGTCGAAATTGTTTCGCTTTGGAACTAGTGAAATTGTTTCAAAATTTCGCTGTCAGAACGTCGATTGGCGATCGTGAATGTTTAACGCGAAAAAGAGGTTTGTGTCTTCCCAGTATCTTGATATTTGGACGATCTCAATTGTCTTGAGTGCGCGAACTAAAACTAATCTATCCTGGATTCCTCCAACACGCTCGCGTCAATGCTGCTTTCATTCTGCGCTTCATAGCGTATAGTGTATGAAAAAGATGTGAATCTGCCGTAAGTAGAAATTGTATTCTATTGGTGATAGCTGTTTGCATTGGGGAAACAGCTGCAATCACAATATATTATTGTTGGGTCCTGTGAATGTGTACTCAAACTTTGTTAAAGTGACGTTGTCTCACTCGAAACAGATAGTGCTGTTTTCGGGAAAACGTTCCTGAAGGAGATAAACTTTGCGGACTTGAGGACAAAGAAGTATTTACCTGAGGTATGGCCGCAACAATGCAAAAGAAAAAATTTTCCAATTAGAGCAATCTCGAATCCACCAATGCTCCTTTGATGACAAGTTGACAAGTTCATCAAAGAAGTATTGATAGAATCGTTTTTGTCTTTGATAAATTACTGCTGGAATTCAATTCATTTCTTAATTCATGTGAACTCCCCTGGAGAGCTCTCAAGGGAAGGGGGCCTGTATTCCATATTTATTGTCGTCTAATCGATATTATTTTCTTATTTTTTTTAAATTTTATTTTCTAGTTGTCATTGTTATTTTCTTATTGTTATATTTTCATTGATATTTTCTTATCTTCAAGTTGTCACAATCTCGGAAAATGCCGGATTTTTCCTAGTACTAGCACTAAGTGCCAAGTATTTAGGCTCGGACAAATCCTACTTAACAAAAAGATAAAGGGGCGCTTATGGTGGTGGCGAGGACTCCCCGAAAGATCTAACATGTATGCAGAATTATATACTTCTGCATAGTTTGAACGAGACTGTATGAGAGTCCCATTTACTAGTTTTCAAAATTAGGTGCTCGATCTAGTCACTACTTTGAGTGGGTCCTCCCCTCCATCTAAATTAAATTAATTTAGTATTGGCCAATTTTTTCTATACACACCTTTTTGTGTAGTGCACGAACTAGTTAGAATGTTAGTTTAGTTCAGAATTTATATCCATTAGAATGGATAAACACTATCTTTTCACATGGACCACCAATTTTTGTGCAGCTTTGAGGTTTTTACTTACTTTTTCCAGCATTTCCTGTTCTTAAATACTTACGAGTTTTCCAGCATTTTTCCCACATATTTGTCATATTTACTACTTATGACTGCTCAAATCATTTCTCTTGTTCCACTTGATTTTTGTACGGTGAGAGTGTGACTACTACATTACTCTCCTTGCAATTTTTGAGTTGATGGCTGATCATCACTCTCTTTGCTGATGGTTTTGGCATCTTCCTGCTTCTCATTATAATCGTATTATTTGTGTCCGAAGTAGTTTTACTATTTCTATTCATTGGCATAGTTTCCTTTCTTTTTCTGATTGTCTTGTGGGGTTGTCTGTCTGGCTCCAAGTCGGACACAGGACACAGTTTATGATGATTTACCTAAACGGTCGACGAGAGAATCTTGTTGAGTTGTTAGTTGGGACTTGTTCCCCCTGGGGTACTCCAATATAATGCCGAGAGTACAACTTCTCCTTATTAACTTTCTTCATGGCGATGACCTTCATCATTGTAGCATGATAGATCCTGGTCATATTAGCCATATGCTTGTTTTTCCAAGTTTTGCTTAAACGGCAATCTTACGTCTCTTTATTTTGAGAATTAGCTGAGAATTATGGTGAAAATTTCTGCGGGTTGTGGGTTGGATCCTCGATGTAAGTTCAGCTATCTGAGCTTTTTAACATTGATTTCCGCTCATAACAGGGAGATCGTAGATGTAGAGAGGCTGATGTCCTACTGGGGTGTCTACTCCTCCTCCCTATTATACCTAGAGTCGTATGCCTTACAGACAGTGTAAGGCAGCCCTTCTGAAAGCAGTCGGATTCCCGAACTTTTAATATTTTTCAAAATTTCTTCAGATGACGTTTGTGGATCTTCTTGGAATCTCCTTCAACTCTTTTTTAAGTTTTTGAAAGACTTCTTTGAGGTAATCTTCTTATGTTGTTTGTAGTTTTTTGGAAAGTCTGTTAAATACATAAAAAATTGACCGCTTCGCACTCTTGTTCGACGAGGACTGCTCCACGCTCCGTTCTCCGTATGGAAGAAACTTCTGTTCCATTGCCTTCATCCTGTAGCAGATTTCACTAAAGACTTCCACAAATGTCTTGCCTTCTGTCGGCTTAAAGAGCAGAACCGACGTCTAGTCCTTCTTGTTTCCTCATCTTTTCTCTTACTCGCATTCGGTTTATACCCTCGTTGTCTTTGGAGAGACGGATTTCTGCCGGCATAGCCATTGCTTTCCTTTTATCCTTCTTTGGCTTCCTTTTTGGGCCCTGAAAACTACTTGGAAAAAGTCTTCTTCAGGCACGTCTTCCTCTTTCCGCATTTTCTGCAATTCGTTTCGCAATGGGTTATCTGCGATCCGTTTGGCGTTTGCAGTGTTCTCAGCGGAAAGTGGGGCTTTTTCTGCTTTCCGGGCGTCTTCCACTGCTCTCCACGTTCGCCTCTAGAAGGAGATGCGGTCCAGTAGTTCCTCCAGTCCCATCAGCCCATTTTTGACACCTTTGCTGACGTTCTTCTGGAGGAACGTTATCGACCGCATGCGCTTCACCACTATTGCCCATTTCCTAATAAACGTTTCCTCTTCAACTCTAGCTTAACATTAGCAAGGACATCTCCAAATATGGGTGGCCCGAAATATAGCCGTGAGCTGGCCGTCACTGTGGCCATCAGTGATAATAATTGTAGAAAATCGCAGACAGTTTCAAGTTTCATATGTTCTCCCAACATGTTACTTCTCCCGGACAACATCTTGTGAGGCAGCGAACATGATTGCTGGGATGATCCCAGTGGACAATTTAGCCGATGAGGTAAGCTGATGTACGAGAAGCAGGAAGCGAGCCTAAGCAAGCAAAGTGAACGAATGAAGTCTTCGGCAAACAACATGGGACCAGGCGAAGAATGACCGGTTTATCCCAAACATAAGTATGTGGACTACGCGAAACCAGCGGGTTAGAACTCTACGATCTGATTCAGTTTTCAGCCAAGTACAATGAGCACAGGAAGTACCTCTATGGGTTTGGTTTCGATGAATCGCCCGATTGTCCAATGTGTGAAGGTGCAGCCGAAGAGGCAGAACACTTTTTCTTCTAATAACCAAGATTTAAAAGCTCAAGGAGAAACATCGAAACAGAGCTAAATACCGGTTGAACAGTGGATTTTAGTCAATATCTCAATAACTCAAACCATAATCATCGTCACAATGTTGTTTATAGTTGCTTTAGTTGATCTGATAAAAAAATGGACGGTCAAAATAAGTGTCGTGCCTGTTGACACTGGATGCTGGATCTCCTAAACTAGCGAATGCCTTCTGAAAGTCCTCTGTGTTCCTGTGTTATAGCTGGTAAAGGCATGGAATTCTAGTAATGCTTTGTACAGTTGCAGTCCTAAATGTTGAAACGTAAGTGTTTTGAGTGTATTATAATATGTCGACAATTTGATAATCCACACCCAATATCCGTAGATGTTTACTGCTATTTTGTGCAAGTTTCCCAACATGATTATAGTGATATTTGTATGAGAGCACTATAACATTACAATCTAAACTTAGTTTAGCTGTAAGATAAATAGCTCTGGTGGCAGCTTCTTCGTGCGAATGGCGAACAAAATCGGTATTTTCCACTCAAACACTATTACCATTTATATCAGCGCTGCACGAGTGATAACGAATAAACTAAAGTAAAATATTTTTACGGTCTTGAATGAAGTGCTCTAACACACTTCAAGGCCCTGATCCAATATGGATTGTTGTGCCAACGATTATTATTATTATTATTAAAATATTTTTCTTCCTATGAGGCAATTAGAGTTCCTTGGTTATCTTGCACTGATTTTTTTCATATCCAAAAGCTTTCAAATGGCTTTCAAAATGGCATCTGGTATTACGTATTCTCCCAGGTGCCTCAACCTACTTTGCACAAGTGCGGGAAACTGTCCCAGAACATGTGCGGACGTTTCGTCACTCTCCTCACAGAATCTACAGACAATTTATGTTGATGTCCCTAACTTCCCCAAGTAATAATTCAGCCTTCAGTGACCAGTGAGTTAAGAATACTATGATCTGGAGGCTCGCTTGGTTTTTTGAGCGTTTGGGTTCGTATCATTCAATGGACTTGCAAGTTATTAGAGCCCTTGTGCCATTCTGACATATGTCTTCAACATGTGTCTTCTAGAGTAGTTTTTGGTCTAGTGTGATTTCTAAATATTTGACCTCTGTTACTCGTTTCACTTATATGCAATGTGATCTAATGATTCTCACGTGATCAAGTTTACGCTTCCTAGTGAATGGACTATATCAGCCTTGGCTGGATTTATGCGCAGCACTGCCTTCCTGCGAGTTACTAGTGGATTCGTCCGTCGATCCCGTACTATGTCCGGTCGACCCTCCTGCCTGGTAAGAGTATTGATATGGATATAGGCGATTTGGCATTGTAACGTCCGTTCTAACATAGTTGTCTATCTACCTTGCCCATTATTTTAGGCACGAACGAAAGTATACCTTGGGTGACTTCAGTAGTTTATAGGTTCTGCAAATCTTACTGCATAACTCTTTTTCTACTTAGTATTTATCTTTTCCCCCTTCTGTCCGTTGTTGGGGTGTCAGGGAGAATGCTGTTGCCTTCCGGTTCCCTGGGAAATGAGCTCTGAAGCAAGAGTAGCCTATCCTCCCCATTTTCGGTAAATGCCCCAGATTCTTTCTTCATACAGACAGAAGATATTGCTTTGTCTTTAGCTGTAGCCTTCTATAGCCTGAATTCTTCAGTGGTTTGCTCTATGCTCTCACAGAATTCCCTGAAACTATTTCATTTTGCTTCCCTGATTGCGTTGCTGCGGACATGCTAACGTATGTATAAAACGAAAATTTAAACGCATATTTCTCGAAACCATATTTTTTCAACTGGTGAGATTCATAACTAAAATTCTATTAAACCGGTCGTGAGCTTAAGTGAGAGCTTGAAGCTATCAGCTTCCTTGTGGATGGATCTAGAAGCAAAGTACCTAGATTTCCTCTGAAAAGGGTTATCTAGCGTCCTGGCCTCATTAATTTTGATACTTCAGCTATGGAAATATTTGCTGAGGTCCACCAAATATTTCTCGATGGCTTCAACTGCCTCACTGAAGTTGAGGTTCGAAGAAAAGATAAGTGCGTCACCGGAAAGTGCCATCAGGGTGCCGATGTAAGGGATCGGGGTGTCAGTCGTGAAACTGTAATATAGGCTTATCAATCCATATTGGATCAGGGCCTTGAAGTGTGTTAAAGCACTTCATTCAAGATCGTAACGGCACACTACAGTACACTGTAGGAGGCAATGTGATCAGCATTGCGCTCGCCCGAGATTATTATCTTGATTTGACTTTCCGCTGCGACAGCCCAGCGCTCTAAAAACTTGAGCCATCCAAGCACAACCTTCGTAAACTGCACCTTCGTAAACTGCACCTTCGTAAACTGCACCTTTAATTCTCCTCTTCTTTTATCACTGCAGGATAGACTGATGCGGAACATAGCTCCCTGAGGCCAACCTATCTCTCTCTAAGGATGAGCTGTCTCTCCTCTGGGACGGTGTGTGCCTTTTCAGGGGCCAAGCCTCTCGTCTACCAAGAACGTTAGTGAGTGGTGATAGCCACATCCTGTACGAGGTGACCCTACTATTAACAAAACGCTACTGATCTAGACTGAGGAGTTGAAAAACACCTCCCCCAATCCAGGGTGTCATGCGAACCGTGCCCATTGGATAGTTTGCAGTCGGGGGTAACTGACTGTATTCGAACCGAGCCTCACTGGTACCTGGTCGCCTCAGCGAGTAAGTTAGACCTTACCGTGCTACGGGGGGCTATGGCACGGCGGACCACTTAACCCCCATACTCGTGGGAATCAAATGAGTACAAAACAAGAAAATAAAACGAAAACCAAACAAGCGGGGCCCCGTACCACACCCAAACTGGTTAATCAGGCGGAGGCACGTCTCCGAATTACTGAGAGCCAGGTGACTACACCCAAGAAGGGAGAAGTTGGGACGTCAAGCAGTGAATCCAAGGTGAGCATTGGTATACTGCGTGGACAACAGCCAACGAACACCACTGCTCAAAGAGCAGAGACCAGCAAAAGCACGTCTGAGATAAACCAGGACCCAGGAAGCCCGCCATTAGTTATGTTAGTGCGGTCAAGGGCATTCGACTGGCCATACTGCCAAAAATGTTTCCCGAGCAAATACTCATTCGTGGGGAGCAGGAAATCATTGAGGACCTTGTCGTCAGGCAGATGGTCAAGGGTTGGACTTCGAAACTGGTGTTCACCGGGATACGCTTTCGACCAGGCCTTATACTGGTGGACTGCGCGACGGAAGACACCGCAGAATGGGTTAGAACTATAGTTCCTAGATTGCCAGGCTGGGAAGGGATGGAACTGTCAATATGTACTGGGGATGATATACCAGAAGTCCATATGGTGACAGTTTTTCTGCCTAAAGCTGCGGCAATAGAAACGGAAGACCTTCTGAGACTCCTAATTGCTCAGAATGAAGATCTCCATACTCGACTATGGAGAGTCTTCAGAAGCAAGGTAGAGAAGCTGGACGACCTAGACCTAGGACTCCTAGGGCTCAGGGTGGACAGCGACGCGTAGGAAAGCGCCATGTCGGAGGAGGAGGGTTACACTCCGACAGTGGAGAAGAACTCCAAACAATAACGGAGCCAATGGCCAGCACGAAGATAGCCCAGATAAACGCCCACCATGCGAGAGCTGCATCTGCAGTGATTGCAAGGGCAAATTCCAAGGAGAACATTGGAATAGTGCTGGCTCAGGAGCCCTGGGTGTACCGGGGGCAGATTCGCGGTCTGCAAGGAGGAAGCATGCAGGTAATTTGGGACTCCTCTTGTGAAAAACCAAGAGCTTGCATAATTCTCAAACGTAATTTAAAATACATATGTCTTTCAGAGTTCTTAACCGGGGACCTTGTGGCTATCCAAGTCCCATTGGAAGCCGGGAGGAGCACTCGAGAGGCAGTGGTACCATCGGGATACTTCCCAGGAGACGAGAGCCGGGCGCCACTGGAACAAGACGCAAAGCTGACGAAGTATTGCGAGGAGAGGGCGTTACCACTTCTTCTCGGCTGCGATGCCAACGCCCACCACGAAGTCTGGGGAAGCAGCGACACCAATCGTTGAGGTGAGTACCTTCTCGAATTTATTCTTAGCAATAAGTTAGAAATATACAACGTAGGGAACACTCCAACATTTGTGACAAGCACCAGACAGGAGGTACTAGATATAACTCTAGGAAATACCCTAATGAACGGGATGGTCAGGAATTGGAGGGTGTCGGATGAACCCTCAATGTCTGATCACAGGATAATCAGATTCGACATTGAAGGTATTTCCGAAATAGAAAGAATAATGAAGAATCCCAAGAGAAGGGATTGGGAATCCTACACAACGCGCTTGAGCAACAACATTGTCCAGCTTCAAGTGGGCGGTGACATCAGGAGCGAACTGAAATTAGAAACGGTGGTGGAAAACCCCAGGGAAGCGAAACGGAACAGCTTTAGGGAATTCTGTGAAGGGATTGAACAGATCACAGAAGCAACCAGGCTGTACAAGGCTGTAGCCAAGGACGGGGGAATATCCTCTGGCTGCTTGAAAAAGGAAGATGGGACATTCACCGAGAATGAGGAGGACAGGGTACACCTGCTTCACAGAACTCATTTCCGGGGGTCCTACCCCTCGGTGGCAGGCGACAACAATCTGCCTGACACCCCAACAACGAATAAAAGGGGAAAGAAGGAGAGCTGGAAACTAGCAAAAGAGGTATGCTCAGAAGCTAGGCTAAGATGGGCAGTGGGAACTTTTAAACCAATGAAATCTCCCGGAGTAGACGGCATTTTTCCAGCACTTATCCAAAGAGGCCTAGGAATTATCTTAGAGTCTCTTCTGAAGGTGGTAAAGGGGAGCATAGCAGTGGGTTACATACGAAGGGCATGGAGACGGGCAAAAGTGGTCTTTATTCCGAAAGCGGGTAAAAAGGATCCTTCTCATCCCAAATCTTTCAGACCAATCTGCCTAACATCGTTCGTACTAAAACGGTGAGAAGGTCATAGACAACTATATTAGAACTAACGTTCTAAAGCGTAATCCCCTACATCACTGTCAACACGCTTACCGGGCAGGACGGTCAACTGAAACTGCTCTGTATCAGCTGACAGAGGTACTACGAGATGCCATAGAAATAAAAGAAAATGCACTGTGCGCGTTTTCGGATATCGAAGGAGCATTCGACAACACATCGCAAACAGAGATACAGGATGCCCTGAGCCGCAAAGGAGTGGGAAACACCATGGCACTCTGGATGGGCAAAATGCTAGAAAGCAGACAAATAGAGGTACAAACAGGTACAAATTTTATTATCTGGAAGACACATATCGGAAACATTTGTCAGAAAGCCACGAGGGCTTAGATGAGTTGCAGATCCATAGCAGGAAAAAATGGGGTTGCAGCCCGAAGATACTACTTTGGATATACACTGCAATAGTAAGGCCAATGATTACCTATGGAGCGGTAATCTGGGTAGAAAGAATCCAACTCAGCACACGAGCCAGGGAATTACATAAGCTCCAAAGGCTGGCTTGCGTGTGTATCAGTGGGGCAATGAGGACATGCCCAACGTCATCCCTGGAGGTCCTTCTGGGATTAACCCCTCTCCATCTGCACATACAGATGCGGGCAAGGAGATCAATATTCAGGATGGCCGGTAGTATGAGTGAGGCGGGGAGCTGCCTAAATCGAAGGAAGATTGATATCCTTTCTAGGCGGTATCCCGAATTACTGATACCGAGGGACAACATGACAACGAGGTTTCACTTAGATAAGAAGTTTGAAACACGTTGGAGTAACAAGGCAAACTGGGAGAGCGTGGCTGCGACATACGGCTTAAACCAGCAACTGATTACTTGGTACACTGACGGATCCCTCACAGCAGAGGGAGCGGGTGCCGGTGTCATTGGTCCAAGGAAAATGTACTTTGAGCCAATGGGCAGGTACACTAGCATATTCCAGGCGGAAATATACGCCATAGATAAATGTGCCTCCTTTAATCTGCAAAGGAACTACAGGGGGCAGAATATAGCTATTCTCACCGATAGCCAAGCAGCGATCAAGGCACTTAGGTCCAACCAGGTGAACTCTAAACTGGTATGGGAATGCCTTGAGAGACTGAATACACTCGCCTCGTCCAACAAGGTCTGGATTCTTGGGTTCCAGGCCATGCTGGGTTGGAAGGCAACGAGGCAGCAGATGAACTAGCCAAGAAGGGAACAGGGATGCCTTTACACGGGCCAGAACCCTTCTGTGGAATCGGAAACGGTTTCATGGCTAAGAATCTAAGAAATGAAGAGAAACGGTTGAGGGAACTATATTGGGCGGGCCTACCAGGGATGGAGCAGTCCAGGGTGCTTATTGGGGGACACGAACCCATGCGTGCAAAAGATTGCTTAAACCTCACCAAAAAGAACCTCCGAATCATAGTGGGAATTCTCACTGGTCATTGTAGGCTGAACTATCACCTAGGGAAGCTGTGGATATCTACGGACACTGCCTGCAGGTTTTGAGAGGAGGAGGACGAAACCTCTATACACGTCCTGGGACAGTGTCCGGCTCTTGTGCAAAGTAGGTCGATGCATTTGGGAGAACACTTAATACCAGATGCAAAGCTGAAACATCTGGAAGCGGGGAACATATTAAATTTCCTAACGGTTACAGGCCTGCTTGAGATACTATGATCAACAGGTACACTATAACCAGTAAAAGGGGGCACAATAGTTCTTCAAGGACGCGGTGTGACTTTCCCTTAACAGAATAATAATAATATCTATTAGTCATTGTGATCAGCACGGTTATAACTGCAGCAACATTATTTACAAGTATGCCAGCACTGATTCCGTCTCCGATTACGGCTCCGCAAGCTTAGTGGCATTGCCAACAGCCGAGTTTAAGGTAGCCACACAATCATTTGTTCCGGGCTTGGTCAATGTTACGTTTTGATGCGGAAGTCATTTCCAGGATATTTACTAGCACTATGAAGATAACAGTGTTCAAGAATAATCGTCGGGAAACCGGAAGCTGGTCGCTTCAGGTATGAAAGGTTTTGTGTATTTCTTTTATAAAGACATTTGAGTGTGAATAGAGTGTGTGACACGTAATATATGCATATATTATGTGAGAATATCCACAACTGTCTGTCTGTCTGTCACACGCATTTTTCTCGGAGACGGTTATAGCGATTCACACCAAATTTAATGGAAAGGTGAGAACTGTTAAGCTCACGCATACAGTAAGTTACATAATTCTAAGCATGCAAAAGGGGTGTAAATTTCGTTTTCATCAAATATAGTCATTTGGGATATCAAATGAAAGAGGTTGCCACTATATGGGCCTAGGCTCCGAAATACCCTCCATATTAATATCTGTTCAAATAAAGTTAATAATAGTATATTATTATAATTTTTAGTAATTGCCTCCAAAGCCCTCCTTAAGTTCATCCGAGAACCACCAAATTGTGGCAATATAGGCTATAACATAGAGCTTGATCATAGTTTCCTAGAAATCGCACTATTACTAACAAAATTATAAAAGGCCAAATTTGTTGGTTTTGTGCAAATTTTTTAAATATCAGGCAAAAGTGGATATTCTCACATAACATGCTTATATTACATGCAAGTTACTAATTGGACAAATGTACAATGTATTATATTTATAAAAGAAATACACGAAACCTTTCATAACTGCAGCTTCCACCTTTCGGTTTCTCGACTTATTTGATCTAGTAAGATTAGAATAATTTACGCTGGAAGGTAACGTATTGCATGATTTTACCTGAAAGTTTTGTCTGGTTCTTCATACAGCAGGAAGTAGCCAATATAGAATTAAAATGTGATTTTCTTGTGAAGGATATGGTGAAAATGTAATGAAAAATCCTGATTGGGACTCCATTCAAAGCGAAGAATCCGCCTTATGGAGAGCTTTGTATTTCTTTATCGTCAAATGCACGGCCAAACTTAATTTTAATTGAGGGTAAGATCCGAGAGCTCCCTCGACGACCTCGACGACCTACCTTGTCATAGTGAGTGAGCTCAGGAAGGAAGATCCTCCAGGGAACGGGAGGTGACACCTGAATCGAAGCGGTAATCAAAACCCCAAGCCAAGGTGTGACTACCGTACCGAGGGCTGAATGGTCACAGGGGTTAAGATGTGGCCGTAAACGGTGAACTCTGGGTACCAGGGGACCCCCAGTTTCAACTAGCCTTGTCTAGGCAAGAAGGGGCTCTGCCGAGTTCGACTTACTTTCCCCGATGAAACTGAGACCATGGCAGCCAATTATGAAAAAATAAAAAAAACATAAACCTGTTAAGCAGACCCAATTAAACCTCGATCGTGATGATCCAACCCCGAGTGAAGGGGCAACCCTAAGCTCATCGATGGAGAACCTGAGTCTAGATTCAGATTCTTCACTTACTTAGGTGGGAACCAATCCATTTGGGACCCAGTCCTTAACAGACGAGCTGAAGCAGGCTCCTTCTGTCAGCACTCCTGACCCCAGGCTCCAATCGGCGCCACCTGCTGAGGCTAAAGTCTGCCCACCTGTCCACGGACAGCAAACTGCCTTCGGGCAAACCGCCTTCGGACAAACCGCCGATGTTAAGAAGGTTCGGGAGAAATCGGAATGCCGGCTCTACTATGGGCTAGGGACCGTCACGTTACAAGTGTCGGCTCCTAAAACCATTGAAGGGAACGTGCAGCCCTCGGCATCAGGGAGATAAAGAGATACCATGGTGCTCTGCATATTTTCCCTAAGACGCAAAGACGTTCCCAGTGGAACATTCAGCAGAGCTATCCAATATGCCAAAAGTAGAGGCATTGAGGTAATAGCAGGATGTGATGTCAACGCTCACCACATATGCTGGGGAAGTTCGAACATCAATGCAAGAGGATCGAAACTACTGGAGTATTTGGTAGGAACCGATTTGCAGATTGATAATTTGGGTAATGATCCCACTTTCTTCAACGTGGTCAGGCGAGGGGTCATCGACATTACGGTGCCATCTTTTGACATCGGGGCTCTGATCGGAAAGGGGAGAGTATCAAACGATATCACACTCTCGGATCGCAGACGCATTGATTTCGTAATGGGCATGGATCCACCTGTGGTCAAAGGGTAGTATAGGTCCCAGGGCCGAAACGTGGGTTAGTACCCACGATGGAGCATAAAACCTGGGAAATGCCTGCTGAACCAACACCAATAGCTCTACTACCAAACCCTATTTCCACCTCCACGTCGTGACCGCTGGGAGCTCTTTCATAACGAAAAGCTGCAGACGGAGAAGGATGAAGGCGAGTCTCCCGCGCCTAAAAACAGGACAAATTGTACCAACTGGTCCTCCAGGTTGGGGGTTGGGTAGGGCTGAAAACCCTACACAGAAAACAACTTGTTACGAAGCCACAATAGGAACCTCGGACTGGACGGATGATACAACGACGAACCCGACAACGACAACGGAATAACGATTTGCGTATTTTCTCATGGAATGTGCGCTCCCTGTACACAGATGAAGCTGATAAGTAGTTAGCCGATACCCTGTCCCAATATAGGGCTGATGTAACAGCGTTATAGCAGATGCGTTGGACAGGGATCGGTTTCCTGGCGAAGAGCCGCTACATCATATATTATAGTGGCCATCCAGTAAACCATGCGCTCCGAGTAGGTTTCTTAGTTAGCCAAAAAATGAAACCTGCTGTTATCGGCTTTGAAAACATAAGCGAACGTCTATGCACTCTGCGCTTCCGAGGCAAGTTTAGAAATATAAGCCTCATTAACGTTCACTCCCCTACAGAGGAGACTGCAGAGTCGGAGCAGGATGCCTTCTATGAGGCAGTAGAACGAACCCTCGAAGCCTGTCCCAGATACGATATCAAAATCATACTTGGGGATTTTAATAGCTAAGTAGGGAAAGAGCCCGTATTCAGGCGATATGTTGGCTAACATAGCTTATACCTAAATACAAATGATAACGGACTGCGGATTATTCAATTAGCAGTGTCACATGAAACGGTTGTTGGAGGTATCTGGTTTGCGCGGAAAGCGGCCCAAAAACATACTTGGGCCTCTCCAGATGGGGCCACTCTCAACCAAATTGACTACGTGTTGATTGAACGCTGCCACCTCTGAGCCTTGATGAATGTCAAAACATATAGGGGGGCCAATATAAACTCGGATCACTATCTCGTTGGCATGGTGCTCCGAGCTCGAATAACAACACCACCTAGAATCCCCTCTGACAATCAGGTGAGAGTGAACACTGAAGCCATGGATGGCTTGGATGGCATGGATGCCGCAATAACCGCAGTCAACAGAGGACCTAGAGATGAAGCATCAACAAATGATCTTCACAATCACCTGAAGAACGTTATTATTGATACGGCCACAAACATACTTGGCCCCAGCCGTAGAAGGAGTTGCAACGGCTGGTTTGACGATGAATGTAAACTAGCAACGGAACGGAAGAATGTTGCATACCGAGTAATGTTGCATTCTCAAAGAACGCGGGCACACGCGGAGACTTATCACGAACTCCGTCGAGAGGAGAAGCGACTTCACAGATGGAAAAAGGAAGCCTGGGAGAACCAACAAATCTGTGAACTAGAAAATTGACGGGAGCAACCGCACCAGGCGCGGAAGTTTTACTAACAAGTCAGCAGGATGAAGCCTTATATACCTCGATGCTCATCCTGCCGAGACAAAGAAGGAAATCTGATTTCCGACAGAATGGGCATATTGGAGCGATAGGTTGAGTACTTTGATGAACTCCTGAACAACCAGAACATCGGCGAGTTGGAGGTCCCGCCAACTGAAGATGACGGACAAATACTGCCACCACCAAGTTTAGGAGAAATAGTCCGTGCAATTGATCGGCTAAAACAATCATAAGTCGCCAGGAGCCGATGGAATTACGGACGAACTGGTTAAATATGGAGGCGACCAGTTACACGAAGTGGTTCATCAACTTGTGCTTAAGGTATGGGACAGCGAATCAATGCCTGACGATTGGCAATGAGGCAGTATCTGTCTCATACATAAAAAGGGACATATCACACAGTGCAGCAATTATAGAGGTATCACGTTGCTGAGTACCATCTATAAAATATTCTCCGCTATCTTGCTAGGCCGGATAGCCCCATATGCCCAGAACATTATTGGCCCATACCAAAGAAGCTTCACTCCATGCAAATCAGCAACAGATCAGATTTTCTCTCTGCGGCAAGCGATGGAAAAACTGGGGGAATATGGACAACAGTTGCACCATCTATTCATCGACTTTAAAGCCACCTATGATAGCATAGCCAGGGTAAAACTGTACACGGCCATGAGAGAATTCGGTATCCCGACAAAACTTATAAGACTGACTAGGCTAACCCTGACCAATGTGCGAGGCCAGATAAAAGCAGCAGGATCACTCTCAAGACCATTCGACATCAACAATGGTCTACGACAAGGGGATGCCCTATCATGGGTCCTCTTTAACCTGGCCCTCGAGAAAGTGATCCGTGATGCTGAGGTGAATGCAAGAGGCATGATCCTCTTCAAGTCCACCCAACTACTGGCCTATGCTGACGATATCGACATCATGGGAAGAACCACCCGAGACGTACAAACTGCCTTCATCCAGATCTAGCAGGCGGCGCGAGATCTGTCAGCCAACAGAGCCTATTTCAGCTTACAAAAACTGTTCCGCTCGAAACGTCTCACAATAGGGTCAAAGCTCTTACTGTACAAGACTATGATCTTGCCAGTCCTTATGTATTCCTCGGAAACTTGGGTTCTTAGCAAGAAAAATTGCGAATTCTTGGCCACGTTCGAGAGAAGAATCCTCCGAAGAACTTTTGGCCCCCTACACGAGGATGGACGATTCCGTAGCCTACATTACGACAAAATCTATGAACGATACCATGACCGTCCGGTTGTGGATAAAATCCGGCTCAATAGGTTACGGTGGGCGGGTCACTTAATCCGTATGGCTGAGGATGATCCCACCTGGAAAGTGTATAAGGGGAATATCTATGGTAGAAAAAGAAGACGAGGCAGACCCTACATAAGATGGAGTGATAGCATACGTCAGGACGCCAGACAGCTTTTAGGGATATCGAATTGGTGGACCTCGGCGCAAAACCGGGATGTCTGGAGTTCCTTATTAAGGCAGGCCTAGACCGGATACCCGTTGTTGCGCCGTTGATGATGATGATGGATCCACCTCCACCCACTCCATTTCGGAATCCGCGGAAGACAGATTGGGTGATGTATAAAATAGCATTGAGCGCCCGAGTCACGATCCCTGGGAAGCGCAGCAAATCCATTGCTGGAATTGAGAATGCAACCCAGATGATCACAACTAGCATGAGAGAAGCTTTCGAAGAAAACTGTCCACTTAAGATGCCAAAGAAGGGTAAAACATCATGATGGAACTCGGATTTGGCAAAACAGAGGAGAACGACAAGGATGCTCCTCAATCGTGCTCTGAAGTGTGATTCAGGCGCAAGCTGGAATCGCTATAAAGAGACACAGAAGACTCTAAAGAAGAGCATAAGATCGGCTAAATGATCCTGATGGAGACGTTTTTGCGAAGGAAATCTTCCGAATCCTATTCTATGTGGAAGCCTCTGATAATGAGAGACTGGGGGTCAGGGGTTGTTCGGGAGCTTGGTGAGGCATATAATCCTTTCTCTCTGACAAGAGGGAATATTGTAGTTAGGTCCTCAGTGGAATCATCATCATTAAAGGCGCAACAACCGCTATCCGATCCAAGCCTGCCGGGGGGCCCGAGTTTGCGCCGAGGTTCACCAATTTGATCTACCTAAAAGCTGTCTAGCATCCTGTCCTACGCCATCGCTCTATTTTAGGCAGGGTCTGCTACGTCTTCTTTTTCGACCATAGATATTTCCCTTATATTGCTGTCCAAAATGTGGAGCATGTTGCATTTGATTGCCCCGGGTTTATTGCACACCGAGCAAGGTTGGAGGTTGTTGCAGACGATTAACGCCCGAAAATATCATGGAGGTCATGCTGAAGTTAACCTAGGCTTGAAATCAAGTTGTAAAGGAGTTGAGAACTATTCATGAAGAGTTTGGGTAGAAAGAATTTTGAAGAAAATAAGAAAGGGAGGGAACCAATGGACCGCAGTTAAGAACTGATCACCCTGCGACGCAGTGCTTTAGCAGTCGCGTTGGGTGAGCGGAATGGCAAGGAGGTAGTTTTAGTGAGTAAGTCTTACACAACTACATTGCAGCAGCCAGCAGCGGGTTTCGAAAATTTTCCCCTTTCAACGATGAAAGACGGAGAGACAGAAGTAAAGGTGATTTTAATACGGTTTTGTTTCACACAAAACGTTAAAAATACTGGGCTGTGGAAAAGGAATAGAATGTAGACTGGATGATTCTTCCAACCATCTCTAAAACTAGCCAACGCAATACCTGAGATTGCCCAGTGTCATATGTATAGCGTACACTAAGTGCTAAGGACCCTACGCAATTCTCGACTTGCCGGTCGCATGCAACCACCTGTTGACCTATTCCCAGGGTTTAAGAGAGAAAATCCGGACCCAGGGTGAAAATTATACAGGTCTGAGACGAAAATTGTTGGGCCCCTTATTGTTCCCTTTTTTCATTTAAATTTCCTGTCTGGGCCCCCAAGAAAACTCTAGGCTCCCCTTTCCACTCCACTTGCGTCAGGTCAGGGTACTCCTAAGTATAATAGCTCTGCCTCCGTAGTTTACAAATGTCCACTCGGAGTGGTCATTTAACCTCTTCCAAACATCTTGATCCTTATACATACGTATTTTCTATGAACTCAAAGAGCAGACGCTTCGGAATAACTTGAAATCTCTTTGCGGTTCTTTTATTCAGATTCCATTCTTCCTTAATTACTAACAATAATTCATCATATGCATGTATATAACTACATTTTTCTCAAAATATCAACATCGACACAAAAATATTTTATATATTGATATACAGTACATATATAATATTTGATTTTCATAATACTTTCAGTTGCATGTTTCCCTTTCCATTTCCAGTTTTCCATGGTAGGTAATGTTTCATTAGGTACTTATGTTACCCGCACGACTTAGGTATGTATATATATATTAGTATCTACAATCTAAATATATCCTTGATTACTTACGTAAATCAGTGGACAAGAACTGTCCCCGTTTTTATACATATCATTAGCTACTTTGTAACAAAACGCGCGCTTAATTTAAATCACATTGTTAACAATTTAATAGTGTAAGTTGGCGTGTTAATGAATTAATTGACTTAATTTTTGTCAAACTAGATTTCTTGCTTTAGTGGGTATGGGTATGTATAGGTGGATTTCTGCTTTTGAGGAGGGTGGGTACGCCGATTCTTAATTACTTGAGATGGTAGACTTTCTCACCTCCTGAGAATGCTGGTAAATCTAGAATACATTTTTAAGGTTTTGTGTAAAACAGTTCAGTAGTTGTTCTTTAGCTTGTTCGGAGCCGGCCCGTCTAGATCGAATTCACTATTTTCTCCATCAAAAGCTTGGCGGGTGGAGTCGAGGGGCTCTCAAATCATCATCTCGCGTATCAAGCTATAGTTTCGGTCGATCTTTTGGTCGTTTCCCATTGACTTCGATGCTCAGGCCAATCCTAGGTAGTAAGCTTTCGTCGGCATGACTCACATGGCCATACCCACAGTATATCTAATATAGGTCTTCACTTCACATCTGTGCGCGAACATCTCAAAACATCTTGATGTTCATAAATTGATAGCTGAGGAGCACAATGGATACGCAAAAGGCTTATAATCGATACGGTCGCGGTAAAGCAGGCTGTCCATCAGAAACGAAATATCTTGGCAGCCTACATCGATTATAAATCAGTCTTTGACTCCATATCACATTCGTGGTTACTATAATACAAGTGTTACGATTGTATAAAATCAACCCGAATGTCGTTCTTCTTCTGAGAACAGTAATGAAGAATTGGAGCACAACGCTATCGATATCCTCACAAACATCAGGAGGGATACCAATTAGGCGTGGCATTTTCCAAGGCTCCACTGTGGTTTTGTTTGGCTCCACACACTATTCCATCTTTTGCATGAAGGCAAATATGGGTTCCAAGTCAAGCATGGCATATTGTCGAAATGCCATTTAATGTACATTGATGACATCAAATTTTATGCCAAGGACGAGAACCAACTTCGCTCCTTGTTGGACATCACCATCCAGTTCAGCAGGGATATCGGCATGCAGTTGGGTTTGGAGAAATATCGCATAAAAACAATTGTTCGGGAAAAACACACCGACAGCGAAGGATACAGCCAAAATAACATCCGAATTGAGGGTATGGATTCGGACGACGTGTACAAATTCCTCGGCATATTGCAAGCAACAACACCTGCTGTGGCAATTATGAAATCTAAGTTGCTGGGGGAATTTGAACGGCGTCTGGATCTTGCCCTTAAAACTGAGCTGTACGGGAAATAGAAAATAATGGCAATCAACACCTTCGCCATTCCCGTCCTTCTATACACTTTCGGTGTGATACAGTGAAGTAATTCGGATTTAGAATCTGTCAATAGACGGGTAAGGGTAGTTCTTGCAAACAACAACATGCACAATAGAGCTGCCGAAAAATTGAGGATCACTATCCCACGTCATCAGGGAGGAAGCGGGGTACTTGATTTAAAAAGGTTGCACTACAATCAAGTGCATTCTCTTCGTGAGTTTTTCTATGAGAAACAATCCTCTAGCCAAATACATCAGGTAGCCTGTCATGCCAGATAATAAATTATCTCCTTTGAATTTGAGAAGCAGAGAATGGGATCCCACGTCGAATGTTACTTCAGTCCAACAGAAGATCGACATATGGAAAGAGAAACCCATTCACGGAGATCATATCAAAAATTTGTTGTTATCAGGCGTTGACATCGAAGCCTCTAACAAATGGTTGACTAATGGTGTACTGTTCTATGAGACTGAAGCATTCCTAACTTCAATTCAGGATGCTTCGCTCCCAACCAAAAATTATAAACGGTACATTCTTCACGACTCCTCAATCACCAACTTCAGTTGTAGGTTATGCAACTGTGAAGAGGAGACCATCCAGCACATAACATCTGCGTGTAGGATGTTCAGCAATACCGAGTACACCAATCGTCATAACTCCGTCTGCAAGATTCCCCATCAAAACCTGGCATTGAAGTATAACTTATTGGTAACCTAAAGTATACTCCGCAGAGAATCTTGGAAAATTATCGGGGTAAACTACACTACTACTACTACTACTACTACTACTATGATCACACTATTGCCACCGACCACAGTGTTAATCATAACAGACCCGATCTAGTTCTGCTTCTGAAGGAAGAACGAGCGTGCTTCATAATCGATATAGCCGGACCGTTGGACCGGAATACTGTTGAAAAACAGCACGAAAAAATCCAGAACTACGGCCTCTTGGCAGACGATATGAAGCAGACTTGGAGACTACAAAAGATCGAAGTAGTCCCAGTAGTAATTTCAGTGACGGGATTAGTCCCGCAGAACTTACATAAAGCGCTGAAAACGCTCGATCTTAGGGCTGGACTATACATGGAGATGCAAAAAGCGGTTATCTTTGCAACCTGTGCTATAGTCCGAAGAGTCCTGTCCGGTAACAATTTGACTTAATGGGTTTCAGTCTTGATCCGCACTGTCTTCGATACAAGATCCATGTCTCTGTAGTGTAGAACCACTGCGTCATGGGCTGAAGTGTTTGCGACAATCGGGATGTAGTAATACATTTTCGCATGGTCGCACACACTTTGGGTTAAAAGGCATCATCGCTGTGATGCGGGCCGTTGGATCTTGCCTTCAGCCCATCCTTAGGTTGGTCGCCTCTCGGTCCGGTTGGGCGGGAAGGGGGTCCATGGGCTTTTTATATATATTAGGTTAGGGGAAAAGTAATGTCCGTATTTTGTCAATAGATGACGACACCTAAACATATCTTGTGTTGCACTTATCGCATCGGGTATACTATACTATACGGCGATTTGAAGATGACAATCTGGGCTACAGGTGTCTCTATGACAGTTTTATGATCGTAAGTTTCAGTCTCAAGTTATAGCACGTCAAAAATGGAGTCCACCAAGGAAGAAATGCGTCATATTTTACATTTTTACTATCTATGAGGTAAAAATGCAACGAAGAGGGCCAAAAAAATTTGTGAAGTTTATGGGTCCGATACTGTAACGATTCGCACAGCACAGTGTTAGTTCGATCGATTTCGTTCGATCGTAGAAACCGATAAAATCGTCGAAATCATCCAAGTGGACCGGCATGTGAGCATTCGCTCGGTTGGCGAGGAACTGAGTAAGGACCATAAAACTGTTTGGAACCATTTGCAGAAGATTGGATTCCAAAAAAAAGGTGGATATTTGGGTGCCACACGAGTTGACGGAAAAAAATCTCTTCAACCGAATCAACGCCTGCGATGCACCGCTGAAACGGAGCGAATTCGACACATTTTTGAAGCGGATGGTGACTGGTGATGAAAAGTGGATAACGTACGAAAATCTGAAGCGAAAAGATGGTGGTCGAAGCGCGGCGAGCCGGCCCAAACCATCGCCAAGCCCGGATTGACGGCCAGGAAGGTTTTGCTGTGTGTTTTGTGGGCTTGGAAGGAAATCATCCACTATGAGCTGCTCAACTATGGCCAGACCCTCAATTCGGTCCTCTACTGTGAGCAATTCTACCGTTTGAAACAGGCGATTGACAAGAAGCGGCCAGGATTGGTCAATAGAAATAATGTTCTGTTCCACCAGGACAACGCTCGGCCTCACACATCTTTGATGACCCGGCAGAAGCTACGGGAGCTCGGATGGGATGTCCTATTGCTCCCGTATAGTCCGGACCTAACACCATCTCTTCCAGTCCATGCAAAACGCTCTTGGTGCTAGTAAGTTGGCCTCAAAAGAGGTTTGCGAAAACTGGCTGTCTGAGTTTTTGCAAATTAGGAGGGGGGGGGGGGGGGGGGGTTATCAGAGGGATAATGGAGTTGCCTTCAAAATAGCAACAAGTTTGCGAACAAATCGGATAATTCTAAGTATGTTAAATAAAGCGTTAAAATTCGATCACAAATACGACATTACTTTTTCCCCAACCCAATATAAACAGTGGCTTAAAGTTTATTTCGTGAGGCAACATCTTTGAAAACCCAAGCATAGAGTTGGTATGAATTCAACAAATAAATGATGCAGTTTTGTAGATAATTTAGTCTTCAACATAAACAAGTCGGGAAGCCGGAAGCTAGATGCTTCAGGTATGAAAGGTTTTGTGTATTTCTTTTATAAAGAGATTTGAGTGTGCATTTGCCTCATTAGCATATAGCACGTAAAATATGCATATATTATGTGAAAATAGCCACTTTCAAGTGATATTGATATTCATAGTCTTCAATTTGCAGAGGAGCGACAGTTTTGACCTAGTATAACTTTGTTAGTAATAGTGCGATTTTCACAAAATTTGGCAGGATCATGCTCTATACTGTAGCCTACATTGATGCAAAATTCTGTGATTCTAGAGTGAACTTAAGGGGGATTTTCCTGTCAATTACTGAAAATTATAGTAATGTACTATTATTAACTTTATTTGAACAGCTATCGGTATGGAGGGTATTTCGGAGCCTAGGGACCATATAGTGGCAGCCCTCTGATTTTTTTCAGTTTTTTCGGTTGTGTAGTTTCTGAGAATGGGTTCGTTAAAAAAATGACCACTTTCAACCTCCCGCACTCCCCACCTTTTCAACAAAAGTCGAAAACCTGGTTCTAGCAATTTTCAACCAATTTAAATCTGCGGATTGACCGGGTGCTTGGATGGCATATGGGCAATTCCAAATTAGCTAAGATTGCACTATAACGGGTTTGTGCTTTGGATTATCTTATCTTAGTAGACGCGAAATGTGGCACGTATGGCAAAGTCTTCAGCACTTTGCAGATTTCCAATTTATCGACACCTGCTGACGATATGCCCTCCCCAAACCATTGCATGTCCACCTCCAAGTTTTACTGTACCACGTGAACTTTTTGTCTGGAGTTCAGTATTTGGCTCACGCCACAGCAGAACAGTTTTCTTGATATGTTTTTAAGGTTTTTTCTTTTGTAAAACAAAACCTTATTAAAATGGATTCACTGTCTGTCTGCCTGTCGCAGTGGCTACACCGACCCAAACGAAATTAATGGGAACTAGGAAATCCCACACATACGGTGACTGACATAAATTTACGTGGAGTTTAGGGAGGCTCCCCATACACCGAATATAGTCTGAAACTGATATTAGTTTTGAGATAAAATTGAGCGCATAATTGAAGCGTTGCTCACTACATCGCACTTGGTACTGGCAAAAACTCTTGAAAATTTCCAAAATTATTAAGAACCGAAAAGCATAGCGAATTAAGTCTTCCAATTGATCGGTTCACAACCAATTTCAAAGGGTGATGTGCTTATGTGAAAACTAGCCCTTAAAATATGTCCTGTTCCAATATCTGCTCAAATAAAGTTTACCAATAGTATATTACCAATATTTTAAAATTGATAGAAATCCCCCTCCCTTAAGTTCATCCGAGGAGTCCTAAATTGTAGCAGTGTAGAGACCGGTATCGCTCATAACCATGTGCATCAAAGTTATAGCAGTTTAAACTTATAAATTTCACGCGAATTTACAGCATCTTACGCCGCGCAAATAAGCTACTGACGTCATAATTAATGAGAATAATTGGCATTCGAATGAAATATTAAAGCTTCATTTATGAAGAATCTACCTCTCCTCAGCCCATTTTAAGGTTTTGTGTAAAACACAACCATATTAGAATCGATTCAATATTCGTCTGTCCATCTTCCTGTCTGTCACAACCGACTTATATGGAAACGGCTAAGGCAATTGTCACGAAATTTGGTAAGGTTTGGGAATCCCTTTACATAGAACAAGTGGCGCCAATTTGTGTTAAGTTTAAGGATGGGCTTCCCATACATGTGAAAGCGTGCTGTACATTTTTTTTCACAGAATATGGATATGTGAATGGTATCATATGAAAGGGCTTTCTGATATTGGAGGAAACATAGAGGAGTAAGGGCATGCCCCGGAACCCAAAACCGGTCTCGTTTTGCAAATCGCAATGATACTTCCCAAATCGCAATGGTACGTCCCATTCCGATACCTGCTCATATAAACTCGAAAATTCTTTTTAAGTTCACTATAGAAGTACAAAATTTGGTACCATCATAAGTAATAACGTAATACACAATTTTGGAAAAAAACTATTAGGTTGTTGCACATGAAATGGCTAATTTGGCAATCAAGTGAAGGTAGTTGAGATTTTGCTGTATCAAACCATCAGCAGTTGGCCCTGTTGGTGTCGAACATTTAATCAACATTTAAAAAAGGATGGAAAAGAGCCAAGAACGTATA
This sequence comes from Hermetia illucens, assembly GCF_905115235.1. Taxonomy (NCBI): domain Eukaryota; kingdom Metazoa; phylum Arthropoda; class Insecta; order Diptera; family Stratiomyidae; genus Hermetia; species Hermetia illucens. The sequence continues at coordinate 76,536,210 of NC_051852.1, forward strand.
CTTTTTTTTTGTATGAGTTCAAAGTCGGTCATAAAGCAGCTCAGGCGACCAGGAACATTAACAGCGCATTCGGAGCTGATACGGTAAGCGAACGAACCACACGGCGGTGGTTCAAAAAATTCCGGTCAGGGGACGTAAAGTGAGCCACGTGGACATCTAGGACCATCGATTGACAACGACGAGCTGCGTTTGCTAGTCGAATCAGACACACGTCAGTCTGTGGAAGACATTGTAGTGAAACTGGGCGTACACTATTCGACAGTTTCAACAACTTGAAACGGTGAAAAAAATCGACAAATAGGTTCCGCATGCCCTTACGGATCAAATCATGGAGCTTCTAATGGAAATTTCTAGTTCTTTACTCTCCCGCAACAGAAGCGATCCGTTTTGCAAATGTGATTAAAAGTGGATATTATATGGCAATCGTCGCCTATCAGCACAATGGGTAGATGCTGATGAGCCATCGAAGCATATGCCGAAACCGAGCCTTCATCCGAAGAAGGTAATGGTGACTGTTTGGTGGTCTACAGCTGGAGTTGTCCACTATTCTTTTTTGGCACCTGGAGAAACGATAAATGCACAGAAATACTGTGCCCCACTTGAGGAAATGCACCAAAAATTAAGTATTTCGACCGAGATTAGTCAACAAAGATGGTGATACTCCTTCACGACAATGCACGACCTCATGCATCCAGAACAACGGTTCAAAAGTTGAACTAGTTGCAGTATGAGACTCTGCCTCATCCACCATATTCACCGGACCTTTCGCCAACCGACTACCACTTTTTTAACCATTTGCATCATTTTTTGGCGGAAAAACAATTTAGGAATGAAGAGGCCATCAAAATTGCCTTTGGCGAGTTTATCAACACCTGAAAATTGGACTTCTACGAAACTGGCATACATCTCGATGGGAGAAGTGTTTTGAATCGACTGGCACCTATTTTGATTAATTAAATAAACTTTTGTAAGCTTCAAAGTCGTTCCAAATTTTAGTACCAAATCGGTCATTACATGTGCAACAACCTAATATTATTAGCAAAGTTATAGAAGGTCAGAGTTTTGTATTTCACGTGAATTTATCGCAAACTAAGACGTGTATGAGGTCATGATCACATAAAGTGAATTCATATGAACAGCGGAATTGGATATATCAAGGAATATTTTTAGCTATGTACGAATGGGAAAATGTGCAGAGGAAATTAAATTTCTCATACAAAGTGAACACAAAAACCCTTATACTTAAAGTGTCCAGCTTCCGGTATTCCGACTTGTTTTAATTTGTTGTGGTTCACAATTGTCAATAATGTTGAACTCCTAATGTGAAGATGTTAGAAGATAGAGCACAATTGAATAGAACTATCATGCACTGATCGCTCCTCACATAGGGAAACAAAATCTTTTTTATCTGAAGTGAAGCTTGTTAAATTTTTCGCAAAATCCGCCTCTCATCGTGTTGAGTTAAAACTTTATTTGGAGCCTTTCTTCCTTTGTGGTGCACACGACTTTTTTCGAACAAAACGGTGAATAATAAACTGAACGATTTCAGCAATTTGTTTTTGAGGTGAAACTGTTTCTTGTAAAGTGACACAATTATAACAATTTTTTTGAGTAAGCGCACTATTTTTTAAGGTTTTGTGTAAACGCATTTTTCTCAGAGACGGTTATAGCGATTGACACCAAATTTGGTAAAAAGGTGGCAGCTATGACCGCTCACGCATATAGTGAGTTACATCATCGGTTTCCCGACTTATTTCAATTATCTTTGTTTATGTCTTCACCTAGTTATTAGAATGCAATATTTCCAGGGAAGATAAAAATGTAAATAAACCCAGGAAATAAGCTGTGACATAATAATTATGTGTTTGCATTTTTTTCAATAAATCGTTGTATATTTATGTTTGTGTAAATTTTTTTGAATTTTTATTTTGGAGACTAAATTATCTATAAAACTGAATCATTTGTTGAGTTCAGAATAAAACATAATAATGCTTTTTTTGTCAAAAATTTTGGTCACATGAAATAAGCTGCGGGTCATTGTATATAATCTATTAGATACATTTTACTGTGGCCATATGTATTGTACTTGCAGTACGGTTAGTTCATTTAGATTTACAAACTTATTTGTTTAAGGAATTGAACAATATGGCGCAGAGACCAGGCTTCAGTTGCAATATATGGAAAAGGATTTCCGAAGAATTGTAGATAATTTCAAAGCTGATTGACGCGCCTATATTGGAATTAAAGACCACACAAACCAAACATGGTGACATTTTGTAAATTTGGTCAGTTACTATGTCCGACCGTAGATAGTAGAGGCTAAAATGGGTTGTCCTCAGTTGGAAGTTATCAATTTGTTACTGTAGATAATAGCAGTTGAAATTTGTATTTTAGAGTACCGTTACTTGTATTAAAATGAAGTGCTTTCACACGCTTCAAGGTCTGGTTCCAAGGAGGATTGTCATGCCATGGATCATTATTATAATATTATGGTAGATGCAGTGCATATAATATAATAGTGGGCTAACATGTGCTCCAGCGTTTTCAATACTTCCCAAGAAGCTATAATTCTTCCATAATGACATGATTATAGAGCCTAACGGAGAAAACCCGGACGCTGGGTGAAAATTATGCTGATCCACATCTTATTCTTATTATTGAAATAGAGTATAATCCAGCCGTCCGAGAATACTACGGGCCAGGTGAAAGTACCGCTCGTTCTTCTACTTTTTGCCAGGTCTGCTTGAGATCTCCTGCTTTTTCTTCAGTCTTTGTCCCGTTCACAAGCGGGGTCGGCTCGTCGTGATCGGTTTCGCCATTTGGCTCTATCAAATGCCTGATCTGAATGCAATCTCGAGACTTTTAAATCCTCATCCAACGTATCAAGCCACCGTTATTTCGGCCGGCCTTTTGGTCGCGTAGCATCGACTTCGATGTTCAGACCAATCTTGGCAAGTGAATACTCGTTTGCACGAATTGCGTGACCATACCGTTGAAGACGCCTCTCTCCCAATTTTCCCTCGATCGGTGCAATCCTATATCGATCGTGGATATCTCCATTTCGGATGTGATCAAAACGTGTCACGCCACTAGTCCAACGCAACATCTTCGTCTCCACTAGCGCAAAACGCTGTTCATTGTCTTTTATAGCTCGCCAATACTCAGAACCATAGAGAGCGACAGCACGGATGCGGTAAATTTTTAGATTTGGGACGTTCGTTGATACGTCGGTCACAAAGAACATCAGTTGTGGAACTCCACTTCATCCAGGTTGTGTTAATGCGTGAAGGAATTTAATAACGCAGTTCTCCATTGGCTGATATCGTTCACCCGACATATTCAAATTGCTCAGTTCTGCGCAGGTCACTGCTGCTGACAGTGATTGCGCCTGTTTCATGGAGATCGGTCGTCAAAAAAAATTCACATTTATTCAGATTCAATCTGAGCCCGTGTTGGATGAGGCGATCATTTCATTTTTTGGACAAGTTGCTCAAGATCATTTTTCGTTATTAGACGCTAGAAAAATATCGTCTGCATAAAGCAGTATATAGTACACTGGACGTTAGATGTCCCGTGTGACGGTGTCTATAACAAGAACAAAGAGAAGTGGTGAGATCCTTAATGAAAAAAGGGAAAACAGAAATGGATCAAGGATAGGTTCCAACGGGATTCCAGATGAGGGGAGGGGGATGCATTTGGCACAACTGTTGAAGAAGACCCTACCCTCCCACTTAAATAAGTAATCAAATAGGTTCGGGCTCGACTCGAGTGGCTTCCGGTTTTTCTTCTTGAGAAGCAAGATGTGATCAACAAAATTGGAAGTTCTGAAAATGTCGGTTTAAATGCTGTGGTCCTCTTTCTTTTCAATAAGTTAGTGATAGTAGCTTGTCTCCTTTGAAAACTCTACTGTTCTTTCGCAGTTAGACAAAAGGCAACTTTTGACATACTTGTCTGAAAAGGCACCTTCAGATAAGCCCAAAAAGGTAAAAAAAGAATAGAAAGATGACCGTCATAACACAACAACAATCTAGGTGAAAAAATTATTTTATTGGGCTATCATATAGTGAATTGAACGCTCATTATGAATACACCTCACTTGGTAAGTTACAAATATGACTTTGAGCTATTGGTAAAAACAACTTTTTTTTTGCCGGTTGTGTGAATAATTTACATAAACGCAATTTTTTAAAAGCCATTAGTGAAATCAAAACTCGCCTTTGGTATATCCACTATTAAACCAAGGGTCCTTTCTGAATTTCAACTAATTCTTTCATTTTTTGTTTTTCTTTTCACGATTACCGTTTTAGTACTTCATTTTGAAGGCTGTGGAAAACTCAACTTTATTAAAATCGGTTCACTGTCTGTTTGTGTGTTCGTCTAATCTCTCTATCATACGGATTTTTCTTGAAAACTCCTTCACTTATTGAAATGAAATATAGTGGAAGTATTTAGACTATGAAATCCCATGCATGCAGTACATGCAAACAAAAAGGGGTGCAAAATATGTTTTCTCCGGATAGTCCAGTGGAGTAACAAAAGTAACGTCTCGGTTATTACTTTCCAAAACAGGGGTCATATTTGGCAATGATAGTAAAGTAGGAGCGTGAGGGGTAAAAAATTACAAACTTGAAGTGAGAGGAGGGGACTCATTTTCATACAACTTTAACAGCTTAATCTTTACACCTTTCACAATTTCGTAATATGTACATATATATGTTATGCTGAATGACATTATAGCTTGGCCCGAATTGTTGTCTTCAGTCAGTTTCCAACGTCCTCAATATGTACGCTAATCTGGATAGGAAAAGTTATTTGGAGGGCGTGACAACACATATATTTGTATTAGCCAAAGGATGAGCTGACGTTAAAACCTTCCGGGAGAGTCCCTGATATGAAGGAACACTTTTGTTACAAGCTGATTGGTAACTTAAAACTCCATATAGACCCAAGAGTAAGCTTTATCCAGACGCTGGAGGTGCTTCGAGCATCCTTAATGTAATTGGCAACAACATAGGACATAGTGAAGGAGTTGGTCGGCGCACAGGCTTGACGTCCGTATACAATGCAATTGCAAGGCGGAAGTGGCAGTGGATAGCTCACAGATTAAAGAGGAGCGACAATTGCATTCCTGGCTACGCCATGCCAAGATGACCGAAGAAGGGCAGCGGAGTAGGCGGGAATCTCGAGAAGTTCTAGTGAGAGCCGAAGCCTATTTCACCGAACCAGGAGCGATGGGATGTGAGTGTAATTAACGCGCCATAAGCTATAAACGAAAAACATCTACAATTGATAGAGACAGGCTAGAGGTAATATTGTTTGTGCATGGACACAACGGATACTACTAGTTTTCTGGATCCGGTTGCAATAATTAATGTTATTCATGGGGAAAGACTAAACTGATGCCGATATGTTATTTACATAACGTGCTTCTGCCAAGTCCAGATAGAGTAGCAGGGTTGTTGGTAATGAGGTAAATAAAGTATAAATGGAACAACTCCATTACGCGAAATCCTCCCTTATCTCTTTTCGTGGCGGATCGTATCAGGAAAATTCATTGCCTGTCGCTAGCGTTGTAAAAAGATAACACAACACAATACATCGCGGACAAATGCGAGGGCGTTTACTCCAGTCGACACCGCAGGACGCAGGAATACCTCAGCGCCACTGGTAGGTCGACCCAATGCAAAATATCACTTTCTCTTAATCGACAAAAAAGCCTACAATGTGCCTGCCAACGATTATACATATAAAATAAAATAACACGTTTTGTGTATTTCTTTTATAAAGAGATTTGAGTGTAAATTTGTCCCATTAGTATGTAGCACATAATATATGCATATATTATGTGAAAATATCCACTTTCAAGTGATATTGACATTCAAAGTCTTGAATTTACATAGAAGCGACGGGTTTGACCTATTACAACTTTGTTAGTAATAGTGCGATTTCTACCAAATTTGGCAGGACCATGCTCTATGATGCAAAATTTCGCCATTCTAGAATCAACTTAAGGGGGGTTCTCCAGCCAAATACTAAAAATTATAATAATGTACTATTGTTAACTTTATTGGAACAGGTATCGGTATGGAGGGTATTTCGGAGCCTAGGCACCATATAGTGGCTGCCTCTTGATTTTTTTTTCAAATTTTTCAGTCAGGTAGTTTCTGAGAATGTGTCCGTTAAAGGAATGATCGCTTTCAACCCTCGCACTCCCCACCTTTCCAACAAATGTCAAAACTAAAACCGGCTTCGAAAAGTACTAATCGAGACATGACTATATTTGATGAAAAAAAAGTTTACACCGCCCTTTTGCATGTATGGGGACCCCCCCTTAAATTCGACGTAAAAGAGTGTAACTTACTATATGCATTAGCGTTCACAGTTCCCACCTTTCTATCAAATTTGGTGTCAATCGCTATAACCGTCTCCGAGAAAAATGTGTGTGACAGGCAGACAGACAGTAAACCGATTTTAACAAGGTTTTGTGTTTACACAAAACCTTAAAAAGTGGAGGACAACTGGTGTACTGGCATAAGGGCTTCCGCACACATAATGAGGGTGGCAAATATATCATCAATTTTTCCCGACACTTACAGTCAGTACATGGTTTATTAGATATTTATATCATCTTCTTTGACTTTAAGTGGAAATAGTAAAAGGTAAATTAACTATATTCTCATAAGTCGCAGTCGTTTTCCCACTGTTGCTGACTGTCACTGAAAGTCCATCGCTCCTCAACATGGGACATTGATTATCGTCTTGTGCATTAAACCACCGATAAAACAACGCGAAATAAACGGTGACGATTTGCGAGAAAGGAAACGAAATTGTCTGACACATGCGGCTGCCTACTATTGTGGAACAAAACGAATGAAATTGGTGAACGCAATAAGAACTGATGACATTAACGCCAATCTCTGGAAAGCGAGGAACTGCGACCCAACACTCTGCTTCATTGGGTTTCCATACGGAAAAAGAAAGACATTACGGGGGTCTAAACTGGTCAACCGCGATCCGAAGACGAGAGTTTGAAATGTAGCAGGTATATCAGAATCGTTCCCTGCCTCGGTTAATTTTCTTCTAGAGAATGTAGTCTCGTCACTTAACAGCATTCTTGTCATGGACACTGTTTCGTCGGTCATCCAGAAGCCAGAGCGCTATACGCTGCTCTTTGCAGATGTTTTCCAAACGACTCAGAATGGAAGAGGTCTAGAGGACGAAAATTTGACCCATGGAAGATGGATAGAAAATAAAACTAATATAGAGAAAATAAGTAAACTTACGGTGTAGGGGCTCGAAACCTCCACACACAACTGGGATACTAATAACGAAGGCGTAAAATGATGGACTGAAATGAGTTGTAACGTGTAATGACATAACGGGATGGGCGATGGTAGAATGATCATCCTGAGTGGCCGGAGACAACCAAGAAGGGAAACCTACCCCAAAAACCTGAAAAGATAGTGAAATTGAACGTAAAGTTTCGCCATTAAATATTGAAGCTCCATCGAAGTGTTCAAAGGACATCTCGCATTCCCGACCCTGGCTAGCACAGAGGCGTGCAAGCACGTGTGGATGGAGCACATCGATGGAACTTCAGTATTTCCGGGCAGACTTCCACGATCAATTTCGCCATCTTTAGGTCACTTGTGCCCTAAGCGCAAGCGTCAGCAACCGAAGTGAAATCTAAGGGAAACGAAAATGTGGGATGGATGGTCATTCACGAAAAGGCAAAGAAGAAAGCAAAGGTGCGAATTCGGTCACTGTCAACTTTTATCTCCTGTCGTAGGCGAAATAATTGAAAAAGGTCAAAGCCAACCCTCACCTAAAAGATCTGGGCGGAAATGTCAGCAAAATCTGAAGGATCCAGATATCATGTTTAAGTTGAAAAAATCCAAGTGGGGCAAAAGTAATGGCATTCGTAACCATGTTAAGAACTCACTTGAGGAGAACGCCATAGCACGGACCAAGAAACATGGGATCTATATACAGTGCAAGAATTTCGATGAAATAATCCAGAGAAGAAATTTCCACGGCCTTGAAAGAGCAACTGGGTCAAGAATCCATTATGAGTTGGAGAAAATCGATCCGATCGATGCAGAAAGTGTAGGGAAAAAGGGCAAATGCCGCATATTAGGAAGACGTTAACTGCAATGAAAAAATTGAATTTATTTGAATAAACCGCAATCATTGCAGGGCCGCTCGGCATTTACTTGAGCGGACCACCAACGAGTCTCAGATGGAGGTTGCAATGGTAGTGAACTATTCAGAAAATGTCACGGTGGCGAATGTGTTACAGACTTAACTGATGGAGCGGCAATATGGGTTTGCAGTTGGTAAGCTGAACAATGCACCATGAGTTAGTTGACCAGTGGTTTTGTGTAGACGAAAATAAGCGATGTGTACATGTACTGCTGCTACGCACCACCCAGTCTCCCATTGTCTGATTTTGAAGACATGTTAGACAACCTTGTTTATGACGCAAGGGGACGAAGTCCAAAGGTAACTGTCGCTGATTTGAATGCTTGGCCATTCGAATGGGAAAGCAGTGAGAACAACTGAAAGGGCCAACTCAGCCCTGCACAAACGCGCTGTATGCCCTGGAACGTTAGCGACTACGCCAACAGCGATTAACAAGCAATTGTATTCGAACTATGGAGAGAGCCCCACCGTAGAAAAAGAGCATACCCAAAATCGAGAAGGACATCAGGCTAGTTTACAAAAGTATTGGATGAGCAAACCTTAATAGAAGAAGCTCTCCATGTGACACAATGCACCGCTATGGCATGTGACGTGTCCACGTCCAGGAGATGCACATTTCTCAGTAGAACTATTGATGGAACATTGAACTTGCCAGACTTCGATCAGCCTGCCACTAAGCCAGGCGAACGGTTCGGAAGGTGGTAGGTAAGATCAAAAGGAACATGTATACAAGGAAGCCGCAGAAATCGTGTGTTGGCCAGCCAGTGGAGTAAAAGAAAATGCTTTAAGCAGCTCTGCTCTGGGGCGAATGTAAACCAGTGGAGGAGCGACTATAAAATTTGGATGGAACGATTCAGAGGCCGATCATCTCCACATATCACGTGCCGTACTCTATTGTTGAAAATCATCCAAGGGCCAAGAGAGGGCCCCTGAAATCTTTCAGAGGTCTTTGAATGCGGCGGAAATTTTGATAGTAACCACAGACGAAGCCCTGGGCCTGGATGGAGTATCGAGATTTGATTCTCTACATCATGGTACTCTTGGTTAAAACTGACAAACCAGGTGAGCCATCCTCCTATAGACCCATATATCTTTTAGACACTACGGGGAATAAGTTAGAGCCAATAATCTATAGTAGATTGTTTCCGGTTGTTGACAGTCAAGGAGTCCTTTCAGATCGCCAGAATAGGTTCTGTAAAGCCAAACCAATCAATGATGCCATCAAATTGCTTACTGGCCTCGCCAAATATTGCATGGTAGTGACCCTGCACGTGAAAAATGGATTCAATTCAACTAACTCAAGCCGTATACAGAAGTCTCTGCGACGATTGGTGTTCTTACCTAGCTCGCTCCCATTTTGCATAGCCTCTCTCGAGAACGGATGCTCTATTATGACCCCGATGATCGACCTCAGGAGTACGTTGTCTCCGCGCTCCATACTGGGCCCCCTGTGGAACATCAAGTATGATATAATGATAAGTCCATCATCTTAAGGTTCGGGAGGAGGCAGGCGTGGTCGGTTACGCCGACGAGATAGCACTGGTTGTGGTCGCAAAACATATCGAAGATTCTGAGATGTATTCATGCGAAGCAATCAGAGCTCTTAAAGTTTGGTTAGAGAGCGCTGGGTTGATAGTTGCAGGGGAAAAGACGGAAGCGGTTCTCATCACCAACGGCCGTAAGAGAAATTGCGCTTGCGTTAGAATTGGGAGTCATATCATCGCTTCTAAACCAGCAATCAAATACTTGGGATTGATGATAGATGCAAAACCTCAATTTTAGCCACCACATAGAGTAAACTTGCCAAAAGGGAATACTCCATGAGTATGGCTCTAGCAAGAATGATGCCGAATTTAGGAGCACCATGGCATACTTGCACGGTACTTAAAGCCAGCGTGGTGAGTTCCTGCATGTTTTATGTAACGCTTATAGACTTAGTGCGGTCTACAAAATAGCAAAGATAGCCCTATTTTTGGAATGGACATTACTGATTTAATAACGTCGCAATGCAAAACTGTCAGAATCTTGTTCAAAAGTTATTAGGTTTGGTTTAGACGAATATCTGTGTGTGCCTCAGGCAACAACATTTCTTGCCTCTCTCCGTGTTAGTCTTCTTGGTGGGCCGAATCTTTTTTCATCGTTATTTTCTATCGTGTTATCATCTTCTATTTCATTGTTTTGTAGCTGTTTCACATTCTGCACTACAACTTTGCAATTTCACTACCCCTATTGCCATTATTTTCAATTATCGCGTCACGTTCTATTTGTTTGATCAATTTTGTACAACTTGGATTCCAGTGTACACAGACTAGGCAAGGTAACGTCCACAGTAGATCTACTATAGGCAGTACCCACACTAAAATGACCCCACTTGCGAATGCGCTGCAGAAGCTTATCTCTACACATCAGAGTCGCTAAACAAGGAAAAGGCATAATCTTTCTTCAAATCGTATTGTTAAGAGAGAGATCGGTGAGCTTTTGCTATTCTGGTACTACTGCCGTGCTCACCCATATAGCAAAAAGTTGTTTCACGTATTCAGTTATGCATATGCAGAAACTTGCCGATCTCACCAATACATTGGCAAGTCCGGGCGGTATGTAAAACACAGCTGATCGGATTTTTGTTACATCTCGCTCGTGCTCAAGGGCAAAACAATTTGGCATTGATTTCCCCCCTTGAGGGGCAAGGGAGAGTGTGGTAGCTGTCTAGTATCTAACTGTGATAACGTCGTCGGAACATGCGGTGCATTTGAAGTTGCTTACGTCACTTGCTTTGTGATTATCGAGTAGTCCGTTTCGGTTTAAAAATCGTTGCGAATATTTTATTAATTAGGTTTTAATTGGTTGATTTTAACGTTTATATCAATCGTGTTAAAGACATTTTTTGTGAAAAATTGAAAATGGTAAGGTGTGCGATAAAAGATTGAGAATGTTAAAGCAAAGGAGGAAGCCCTTTGGGATTCTTTCGTTTTCCGAAGAATAAGAAAATTTGCGACGCATGGAGAAAGCTTTGTGAAAAGCCTAAGGAGATCGATTTCAAAAATGCTCATGTGTGTTCAAAACATTTTGTACAATATATCAACTGATTTACCGAAAACTGCTGACGACAGTGAAGCGGTATCAGTTTCTACTGAAACAACTGTAATCAGCCTGCAAGGAGAAATAAAAGATATACCCCTCGACGAAATGACAGCAGATACGCTAGAAAATTTGGCGGAGTTTATTATTGATAAGTGCCGAATTGAAGTAGAAACAATGCCAATGAGTGTACATTCCTCTACATATACTCGGATCGACGTAGGATCTGAAGGTGGCTTGGAGAAACCAAACTAACACTTCAAATAGAATTTTGGGTGAAGTAAGTTATTTAGAAAGACAAATTTCCTGCGCTAAAGATATTCCATTGGCTGCTAACGTCAAAAAATTTATTTTTTAAATGCCCTCTCTATTTGGAAATTAGGCACCTAAATAATTTGGTTTGACAAAAAAAGGAAAAATATCAAGATTTCTTCCTTCTCTTCAGTCTTTATCCATTCACAAAATTATTTATTACTTTTATGGATTTTACAAACTTTGAATTTATGGAAATAAGGTATTGCGTTGTTCGTAACTGAAGGCAACATTGATTTATTAATAATAAATTTTAGTGCTAACTTGATTTTTGGTCGCAGTATTAAGAATCATCATCTTACCAAATTGTTGTTTAGAAATCGAATATTTCCGAGACTTTTCTACCGATTTCCTTAGATATGGACTTTACTCATAGATAAAGACGTTATCTATAATATAAATCTTAACCCTTAACTGGAGTCACTGTACGCATTTTTGCTCTAATATTTATACATTTTAACTTACGCGCACCCTCATTTTCACGTGCCGGAGTGGCTGCTGAACGTTGGGCGATTAGTCTTTTCCAGAAGCGGAAATACAAATGGCTTGGGGTCTAACGATACCAGTTATGTATTTTTTTAATTTGAATTTATAAATATTATTCCTGCTGTTTCAAAAATGTCGCGAAATGTAAATGCCCGTGCATTACGCAGTAGTATTTCTGAAAGATAAGTTTAATTTTGAGGGCAATTATGTCCTCGGTAGAAGGGGATTATGTATGTGGCGATGAACTTATTAGTGATAGAGAAGAAGTGGAAAATGTTATTTGCCCGGAAGGTTTTTATAGTACAATTAGGTCTGGGAAAATGAGAAATGCTACCTGCAGTCGGTTTAGGGTATCTTGGAGGCAGGAATCGATGCAAATGATTAGTTTTGTAAAAAGCTTTTAATTTAGAAAAACCAATGAAATGTAATCAATATACCAATGATATTATTTGTTCATGGAAAATATATTTAATAGTCGGTAAAAAAAGAATAAAAAACTTTCTAGAGCACACGAAACATGTCGAACCTTTAAATCTGAGTGAGTTCATAGAAAAAATTGAACGCAAAAGAGGGTGTTACTATCTATGTTATGTGGCCGAAAAAAGGACCAAAAACAATCTCAACAATGTTCGAACTATTGCAAATATATTTGTCAAAGTCAAAGTGTTTTTTTTAAATATGCAGATTGTCCCCATAAATTTTATTTGCTTTTTTTTCACCAACGTAACTATAAATATCGAAACCAGTTAAGGGTTGATTCAGCATTTTTCTTTAGCCCTAATAGTTCCAGAGATACAAGATGTACATTAAATTTCACTATACATTGCATCGGTCCAAGTGACGTTATCAGCAATTTGACGTTTCGTATTGATATTACTTTGTTTAGTCTGTGAACACTTTCAGCACAACAGCCTACAGTAACCACATATAAAAGAATCTGACGGTTTTCTTTATAATATAATATCATCCACTTAAGCGCACTGAGCAACTTAGTTTGCTTCTATGCCTGCCAAAAACCCCACTGCTAAATATACTAGACCAAAGCGAATTTGATCTTTTGGGAATTCGAACAATCCTTGGGCGGTTGTATGTCATTTGGCCTTCACGTAAGGTGCATGCATTTCACCATGTGTCTGCAAAAAATGCTTACCCTCTGGTAGCCTTCTCTTTGTTCATTAATGAAATAATGGACGAGAGAATACCACAATATTCCATCAAACTGAAAATATGATAGTTCCTATTCGTTGTGAGGTAAATATTTAGAAAATAGGAACTTGTGCAAAAGCAGCAACAAAAGGAAAGCTGGAAGCATCAGAATTAGCTTCTTTTTGTACTTCTTGTCTTTTCGCATTCTTTTGTATACCTCATTCTCTTCATAGACATGACGTTATATGAATGTCCAAGGCTTTTACGTTAGCCAACAAAATTTGAAAAATATACATATTTTTTACTAAATGTTCTACCATTTCCGTGCAATTAATGTTGTTAAGAAAATAAAATTTAATTATAATTATATCGTGGCAACCTAAGTACTATTGATTCAATTTACAATACCTTTAATTATATAACAACAATGATTAACACTTTATATTTACTTATAGGTAATTTTATATGTAACTTTCTTCATTTCTCTCACATTATTATAGTAATTTGTTATTCACTAAATTTCAAAATAGTAAACAAATTTCGGTATGTTTATAACACATACATTAAAATCTATAATCACCTCTCATGTTTATATATTTTTTTCAGTTCTGTTTGATTCAAGTTCTGGTGTAAAAAGTAAAGCATCAGGATGAATGAATCCCCGCCCCCTTTCGTTAAATGGTTCACATCATTCTCGCGTCAAATTAATATGGAAGGCGTTCGATAGAACTCCACAATTCCACAAAATATGACCTCCTCTAAATCAAAAGAAAACAAGTCGAGAAACCGGAAGCTTGGCGCTTCAGGTATAAAAGGTTTTGTGTTTCCCTATGTGAGGAGCATAACGTAGTTCTCCATTGGCTGATAGCATTGACCCGAGATATTCAGTTCTGGGCCGGTTACTGCCATTGCCAGAACTGAGCGATTTAAATATGCTATTAGCCAATGGAGAACTGCATAAGGAAATTGCTTCACACAGTAACGCAGCCTGAATGAAGTGGCATTCCACAACTGGTGTCTTTGTGATCAATATATCAGCACACGTCCCAAATCTAAAACTTACCGCAATGTCTTCCGTCTGCCGCTCTCTATAGTTCTGAGTGTCGGCCGACTATAAAGGACAATGAACGGCGTCTTGCGGTAATGGGGACGAAGATGCATTGGTGGCGTGACACGTTTTGATCACGTTTGAAATGAGAATATCCGCGATCGATATGGGTTTGCACCGATCGTGAAAAAACTGCGAGAGAGGCATTTGCGATGGTGTGGTCACGTAGTTCACGGGAACGTGAATTCACTTATCGATATTGGTCTGAAAATCGAAGTCAATGGTAAGCAACGTAAAAGTCGGCCGAAACAACGGTGGCTTGATACGCTGGATGGGGATTTCAAGGCCTCGCGATTACATCCTGATCAGGTTGTAAATAGAATGACGAAATCGATCACGATGAGCAGACCCCGCTTGTGAACGGGACAAAGGCTGAGGAGTGACGAGTGTACGACAGCTCCGTGTCACATAGTTAAAAATTCCATTGCCTTCTATTTTTTAAAAAGCGATTTAAGTAAATCATTTGATGGAAACCCCTGTATTATTAGCAAATGCTAAGAATGTAACCTACATAAAATATAAACAATTTGGGAAACCGGAAGCTAGACGCTTCAGGTATGAAAGATTTTGTGTATTTCTTTTATAAAGAAATTTGAGTGTGCATTTGTCCCATTAGTACGTAGCACGTAATATATGCATATATTATGTAAAAATATCCACTTTCAAGTGATATTGACATTCACAGTCTGAAATTTGCACAGAAGCGAAAGCTTTGACCTATTGCAACTTTGTTAGTAGTAGTGCGATTTTCGCTAAATTTTGTAGAGTCTATGCTGTAGCCTACGCTGGTGCGAAATTTCGTTATTCTAGGATGCACATAAGGGGGCTTTCCTGTCAATTACTAAAAATTATAGTTATGTACTATTATTAACTTTATTTGAACAGATATCGGTATGGGAGATATTCCGGAGCCTAGGCACCATATAGTGGCAGACTCCTGATTTTTTTTAGATTTTTCCGTTGTGTCTTTTCTGAGAATAGATCCATTAAAGAAAAGATCACTATCAAAGAAATGATCACTATCAAAAAAAGGGCTAGGGACAATTAGATTCTTCTTGAATGGAATTTTAATATTTCACTCGAATGTCAATTATTCTCGTTAATAATGACGTCAGCATCTTACTTGTATGGCTTAGGATGCTGTTAATTCGCACGAAATTGATAAGTTTGAACTGCTATAAATTCGACACTAATAGTTGGATTTTCATGAAACTTGTCGGTGCAAAATTTAGTACACCTGGGATGAACTTTTAGTCAATTTCTAAAAGGTGATAATATACTATTAGTAAATTTATTTGACCAGATACCGGAATGGGACATCTCTCGAAGATTAGATTTCACATAAGTGTTTTACACAAAACCTTAAAAAGGGCTGCAGATAAGTAATTTCTTCATAAATGCGACTTTAATATTTCACGCGAATGCCAATTATTCCCGTTAATTATGACGTCAGCATCTTATTTGCATGTCTTTGGAAGCAGTGATTTCGCGCAAAATTGTTCACTTTGAACTGCTATAACTTTGGCGTTAATGGTCAGATTTGCATGAAATTTAACACGTTTATACGTAATATTGTCTTTTGTGCTGGTACAATTCGGAATTCGGAAGTCCTAGGATGAATTTAAGGGGGGTTTCTGAGTAAATTTTTGAAAGTTGGTAATATATTATTAGTAAGTTTATTTGAGCAGATATCAGAATGGGACATATTTTAAGGCCCAGATTTTATCTAAGCGCACAACCCCGATTTTTTTAGAATTTTTAGGTTGGGTAGTTTCCAAAAATAAGTCCTGTCTCACTTTAAGTGTATACATTTTGACTCCTCATTCACGCACTTTGCAATTTTCAAAAATTTACAATTTACAAAACTACAATCAGTTGCGGAAAGTACTAATCGGGGCCTTTCATTTGATACCCTACAGAAAATATCTCCGGTGAAATATTTTTTTTTAATCGGCCCTTGACATGTATGGGGAGCCCCCTTTAAACTCTACCTAAATTTATGCCACTCGCTGTATGCGTGGGATTTCATAGTTCCCATCTGTCCACCAAATTTCGTTCGGATCGGTTTAGCCGTTTTGGAGAAAGCACTTTTCTGACAGATAGAAAGACAGACATTAAATCGATTTTAATAAGGTTTTGTTTTACACAAAACCCTAAAAAACAGAGTTTTTCTTTTTTGGCTACAATTTTCTTCATTGAAATAAATAACGTATTTCGGGAATCAGTTGTTTCCTTTTTCAGTGTTTAAGGAATAATTTAGGAGATAAAATCTGCAAATCGAGATTGCATCATTTCTATTGTATTGATAGAGAGAATGGATGTGTTAAATCTGCGATCAGAAATATATACGTAATATACTGTGCATGTGCGCCGTGTATGTAGATCCAGTGGACACCGTCATACATATCTGCTTACATTCAAATTACCAAATTGCAACTTTTCTCCACAATCGCGAAAAGTTTCCGTTCGATCAGTCTAGTTTTGTTTTCCCGAAAAGGACTGCGAACATTGGTGTAGATCCGTATTCGCTGTTGATCAGTTCAATTTTTCATTTTATAAACTGGACCAAAATCAAAGAAAGGCGATATACGATTGAAGCAATGAGGCACAGAGACTGTCTACAGTGACGAGTTATTCCTTCCTCATTATGGCTTCTGCTAGTGCACTATGCGACCTAGCTGGTGTAACTACTAAGAAGTTGGTTAGTACTTCCTAACAGGGATTCGCAGAACGCCAGAAATACTGGACAAGGTTGGTCGTCTAGGTTAACCAGTAGGATATTTGCTGATATAAATTCCGAGGCTTAAGGGGGAAAACCTCATTAGGATGTTTTCAGAATCGTATGTATTTTGTTCGAAATTAAGAGTGATAAAAGTCTTCATACCCGAAAGGGAATTTTTCAAGCAATTTTTTTTTTTTCAAATGCGTTTTTCACAAAATGATGGTTTTCTTATTTGCGGGAATTCTAACTCGAAAAGTAAAAAACCGACCATTATGAAATTTGGGGGTATGATTCCCTATGAAATTACCAAGAATACTAAGCAAAATTTGGGCAAATATCAAATTTTTAAGGGTGCTTTTTGTTGCAGTATTTGTAAGTCGTGAAACTGGAAGCTAGATGCTTTAGGTATTAAAGGTTTTGTGTTTCCTTATAGGGGAACGATGTGTCCATGACAGTTACGCGTGTACATAGTTAAAAATGCAATTGCGCTCTATTTTCCATTTTCCATTTACACAATTAATTAGATCTCATGTCAATTATTTTCGTTAATTATGACATCAGCATTGTATTTGAAAGGCTTAAGATGCAGTCAATTCCCCTGAAATTGGTGAGTTTGAATTGCTATGATTTTGATAGTAATCGCTGGATTTCTATGAAACTTGGCAGTATTATGTACGAAACTCTCCCCTATGCTGTTGCATTGCAATTTGGTACTTCTTGGATGAACTTATGGGGAGTCTCCGGGCAACTTTAAAAAGTTGATAATATACTATTAGTAAATGTATTTGAGCACATTTCGGAATGAGACATATTTTAAGGCCTAGATTTCGTATAAGCGCATTACCCTGGTTTTTTTTTCAACTTTCTGGATTGTATAGTTTCCGAAAATGAATTCTTTCTCATTTTAAGTCTGCACATTTTGAATCCTTACTTGCGCGTTTTGCAATTTATGTCAAAATTGATATCAGTTTCGGAAATTACTAATTGAGACCTTGCATTTAATACCCCACATGACTATATTTGATGAGAAAAATGTTTAAATCCCCCATGCATGTGTGGGGAGCCTACTTTAAACTCCACGTAAATTTATGTCACTCACTGCATCCATGGCATTTTCAGTTCCCATTTGTCTACCAAATTTCGTTTGAATCGGTGTAGCCGTTTTGGAGAAAAGTGCGTATGACAATAACATGAATCGACTTTTGTTTGTGCTTTTGTTTTACACAAAACTTAAAAAAGTGGCTAAAATTGAAAATTTTTTTTCGACAGCTGCAACATTTTTGATTTTGATTATTTGTTCCCGCAAAAGCTGGAAGGGACACCCTCAAAAAGACGATACGGCATAAAAGGCAATAATCGGGACTGTGATCCGTCGTGGATCTCTTTTTTATTTTTGAATTTAAGTTCACGTTCTGGTCGTTATTCGTTAGGCCGTCGCGAATTTCTTTGCATTGACTATTTTGAAATCCGGTGCGAACCCACGCTGATTTTGTATTAATGATACGTGAGGGATCAAAGAGCTCAAAGGACCTCCCACTTCCCAAGCCTGGCTAGCACAGAGGCGTGCAAGAACGTGTCGACCGAGCACTTTGATGGAGCTTCAATCTATCTGCGGGCGGACCTTCACGGTCAACTTCGCCAACTTTTTTTTTAGGTTTCTGGGATAGCTCTGCCCTCTAGGTCGTTGTCGGCCACTTAGGATGATTGTCTGATCATCCTATTGCCCTTAAGTTCACTACAAAATTTCATGTGTGGTTGGTGACTTTAAGCCTTCTGGCAACCCTTTTTCTCCACCTAGTTTTCTGACAATATTTTCTGGTATTTGTGGGTCTTTGCTGGATATCTACGCAAAAATGCAACCGTGCAAGCAGTCAGTTTTTTCGAGCTAATATGACCAGGTTTGACAGTCCGTTTACGCCTTGTTTTGCAGGTCGAGGTCTGTTAGATATACTGTGGTCTAACACAGTTGTCGCTTCACCGACAACAATCTAACCATTTCCTGGTACTATTGTCGTGGAATGAGTCATGTTGATTTTTCTGTGGCCAGACTATGAATTTACTGAGAAATAATAAGATTGGGATCTTATGAATTCAGTCCAAGCACGGATTGGATGTAAATGGGTATACGTACAAATGAAAAGGAACATGAATTTTTAAAACAAAGTAAAAGTTTTTCACAACAATTTGGAAAGGATTACGAAGAAATGTTTCCAGTAGTAATGTATAATATATTCAGAATTCTTTATTTACAGGTAGGGAATTCTCATGGAGCTTATTATGGCACAAAGACGGCATTCTTGAACGGTAGTTTAAAGGAAACAATTGAATTTAGGCAATACGACATCGAACAACAGGCATACTTGCTGTTGGCTAAACAAACATTTTTATTGACTTAAGCATGCAGAGAGCTTAGGGAACGGCTGCCTCAAGTGGTATGAGCGCTGGGCTGTCGTAGCGGAAGGTTGCGCTTCAAATCTCAATGGTGACAGAGGGATTTGTTATCCTGACTGGATGTCGGATACTAGTCGGCTCAGCTGTGAACTAGGACCTGAGTCAAATCAGGGTAATAATCTTGGGCGAGCGCAATGCTGGCCACATTGCCTCCTACAGTTTATCTTTACGGTGTTGAATGAAGTACTCTAAAACATTTCAAGGCCTTGATCCAATATGGATTTTTGCGCCAAAGATTATTACCCTATTTTCAATAATAGGCCTTAGAATTTTGCATCTTTACCTAAAAGTCTAAGTAAGAAGAAATAAAAGATTTCAGAATGCATTCAGAGAAAATCTCACGGGGGGGGGTATGGTCCGAATACAATGCCAAGCTGGACAAGAAGGCATTTGGATAAGTAATGTTTTAAGGAATCTTCTAAAAAAGTTTTATTAAAATTAATTCTATTCGGGGATAATCAAAGTACATAATAATAATTTTATACAGAATATTTCGCAAGTCATATCCATTATGGCGCCAAGAGAGGAATTCGATTTTGATCGATTCGTTGTTTAGTTCACTTAAGAGAACCATCCGGTATCTTTTTTCAAAATATCGATTTTCTAAAAACACCGTTTTTTATGGTATATACCTTAAGAAATAATATACAAAATATTATATACGTCTCTAAGCTCCGAAAATGTGCATGTGAGGCTTTTGGCAGCGGACGCATACTACATACTTCAATATCCGCTTATCATTTTTTCTAGAGCTGAGATATTGTATCAACCAGTCAAAAAAGTGATTTTTCGAGACAGCCATATTACCAAATTGGGACCAAACAACTTTTTTTTGTGTGTTTTAATGCATATACTTCTTTGTGTGAAAAGGATTTAATCTATAAATAAAGAGGTTCCCTTTATAATAATAATTGGCGCGGATCTTAGTCTTGGAACAGGTTACAACATTTCTTTCAAGACCGTAATGATACCATAGGAGTTAATGTGGTCAGCGAGGCAAGTCCCATTCGCAAGTTATAGCCGTGATTTGACTCAGGAACTCGTTCGCAGCTGAGCCGACTGGTATCCGACATCCGATACCAAAATTTCTGCTCCGGACACAATTCACTTAATCATCATCATCATGCCTTAATAAGGAACTCCAGACATCCCGGTTTTGCGCCGAGGTCCACCAATTCGATATCCCTAAAAGCTGTCTGGTGTCCTGGCCTACGCCATCGCTCCATCTTAAGCAGGGTCTGCCTCGTCTTCTTTTTCTACCATATATGTTGCCCTTTTAGACTTTCCGGGCTGGATCATCCACATCCATATGGATTAAGTGACCCGCCCACCGTAATCTATTGAGCCGGATTTTATCCACAACCGGACGGTCATGGTATCGCTCATAGATTTCATCATTGTGTAGGCTACGGAATCGTCCATCCTCGTGTAGGGGGCCAAAAATTCTTCGGAGGATTCTTCTCTCGAACGTGGCCAAGAGTTCGCAATTTTTCTTGCTAAGAACCCAAGTTTCCGAAGAATACATGAGGACTGGCAAGATCATAGTCTTGTACAGTAAGAGCTTTGACCCTATTGTGAGACGTTTCGAGCGGAACAGTTTTTGTAAGCTGAAATAGGCTCTGTTGGCTGACAACAACTGTGTGCGGATTTCATCATCGTAGCTGTTATCGGTTGTGATTTTCGACTTTAGATAGGAGAAATTGTCAACGGTCTCAAAGTTGTATTCTCATATCCTTATTCTTCCTGTTTGACCAGTGCGGTTTGATGTTGTTGGTTGGTTCGTCTTCGGTGCTGACGTTGCCACCATATATTTTGTCTTGCCTTCATTGATGTGTAGCCCAAGATCTCGCGCTGTCTGGTCGATCTGGATGAAGGCAGTTTGTACGTCTCGGGTGATTCTTCCCATGATGTCGATATCGTCAGCATAGGCCACTAGTTGGGTGGACTTAAAGAGGATCGTACCTCTTGCATTTACATCAGCATCACGGATCACTTTCTCGAGGGCGAGGTTAAAGAGCACGCATGATAGGGTATCCCTTTATCGTAGACCGTTGTTGATGTTGAATGGCCTCGAGAGTGATTCTGCTGCTTTTATCTGGCCTCACACATTGGTCAGGGTCAGCCTAGTCAGTCTTATTAATTTCGTCGGGATACCGAATTCTCTCATGGCCGTGTACAGTTTTACGCTGGCTATGCTATCATATGCGACTTTAAAGTCGATGAATAGATGGTGCAACTGTTGTCCACATTCCAACATTTTTTCCATCGCTTGCCGCAGAGAGAAAATCTTCAATTTAGTTAATACTTCAACTATAGATGCGTTTGAAAAATTTTATTTTGTTTGTCTTCCGAAATTACCTCAACCTAAGGATAAAATTCGAACAGAACCTAATGCAATTTTACTACACAATTCCCTGCATATGATTGATTTTGCAATCTTACTTGGTGATGTGTACATTTGTCAACTGTTTAGTACGAATAAATTTCGTTAATATTGAATTTAAATGTAACATGGTTTCATGCAGTGTTGCTATCATTCATCTGATTGGAATATTATGTTGGCTAATATATTACTGGAAGAAGCTCTCTCTCTGAAAGCTACTTGAAATTTTGTCTGGATATAACGCGCGATCATACAATGGGTTCAGCTCGATACTCAAAGATAATTCATTTGTTAAATTGCGGTGTGGCGATACATTTTCAACCAGCTCCCAGCTCACATGGGTCTGAATTCCAACTTAGAGAGATAATCTCATAGAATAATGTAGCACTTCAACAATAGTCTTCTTCTTCTTCAGCCGTTGTCACGTTCAAAACAGAGGTCGGCTTGTCTTGATCAGTTACGCCATTTTGTTCTGTCAAAGGCCTGGTACCATCCAGTGTATCAAGCCATCGTTGCTTCGGTCGGCCTTTTGGTCGTTTCTGATCGACTTCGATGTTCGGACCAATCTTAGTAAGTGAATTCTCGTTAGCGCGAATTACGTGATTATACCACGCAATTTCAACCTCATTTCGAGCGCGGATATCTTCAATTCGGACGTGACTACGCGTGCCACGCCACTGGTAAAGCTTAACATCTTCGTCTCCATTACCGGCCATCATTCAGAACCATAGAGAGTGATAGAGCGGAGGACATTGAGGCAAATTTTCGACTTGAGACGTTCTTTGATACGTCGATGAGAAAGAACGCCACTTTATTCAGATTGCGCTAATGCATGACGCAATTCTATAATGCAGCTCACCATTGGCTTATAACATTGGTCCGAGAAGTTTAAATTGCTCAGTTCTCGGTATTTCATTAGGATTGGTTGTCAAAAATTTAGTTTTATTCAGATTCAATCTGAGACGGTGTTGCATGAGGCGATTATTCCATTTTTGACCATGAGATGCCAGGAAAACCTTGTCTGCATAAAGCAGTGTATAGGACGCTGGACCTTGTATGTCCCGTGTGACCGTGTCCATAGCAAGAACAAAGAGGGGTGGTGGGAGGGCGCTTGCTTGATGAATATCGACAGACACGAAGTGGTTTTGATATGCCCGCTACACTTCGCACTTTACCTTTTGGATCGTGGTAGAGCAATTTAATCTAGCGCAAGAGTTCTTCTGGTACTAGGCTTTGCCGCAGAGCATGCCAGATGAGTTCGTGTGGCACACGGCAGAACACCTTCTCTAGAGCCAGAAATGCAATTTAAAGGGGCG
Organism: Hermetia illucens; assembly: GCF_905115235.1. Lineage (NCBI taxonomy): Eukaryota > Metazoa > Arthropoda > Insecta > Diptera > Stratiomyidae > Hermetia > Hermetia illucens. The sequence continues at coordinate 76,559,414 of NC_051852.1, forward strand.
ATGCTTAAACAATAGTTTACATTTACTGTGGATCTTGGTTGAAGCTGACTTTAGTGGCAAAAATTATAACAAGAACCGAAAGGTGAATAGTTAATAGTTATATGTTATATAATATGTTGCGACCTGGCTCCGGCTTTACTGCAATTTAAGATGTTGTCACCAGACTCTCGAATCAAACCATTTACTATAAAATTCGCTACTTAGGATCCTAAACACTTAGGTTCCAACATAATTTCAACATCATTTTCTAAATATTTGTAGTGTTCCTTGTTGACACTGCTTTGTAACATGCAATATTCGTTTGTTTTATCTGATTAATTTCTTTGTTGACAAATACATTTACTATATTCTATGAATACTTACAGCTATCAATATTTAGGTACTTACTCGTATGCAATTCAACTGTGTTACAAATTCCATATAGTGTCTCGATTAAAAATTCAATAAATATCAACGTATGGCTTCTACTATAATATAATATTATACAATAACTCCATCTGGCTACAAACACTTTAAAATAATGCTCCTAAGGTAATATTTAAAAAACGTTTCTCACAAATCAGTTTTGTCTACGTTAACTTTGTTTTCATTATTGGTGGTATAACAATTTTAATTGATTGGGTTTCGAGTTAGTTTCTAGGACGAACGAAAAACGTACACGGAACAAACTCGAGCTGGTAACAAACACAAGGTAGCTTAGCTTATATATTTTTTATCTGACTAAAAGCTCTGACGCGAAATAAGGCCATTTCTAGCGCACCGGCCTCAATCATTCCTGCCCTTTGGCTTTTGAATTTTTATCATTATTCTTAGTTTTATTATTTTGCGTGGTGAATGTTCTACATTCAGCAGAAGCGTTCGTTCCACCGGTGCCAACAAAAGTAGATAAGGTTCGACCCTGCCCATCATTGCCTGTTGTTGAAGCAGTTGTGTTCGCTGTTTTGGTAGTAACGATAGCTGTGGACGAAAGGTACGACTCGGGTTGTTTGATACTGGCAGTTACTCTAGTTGTAACGGAACTCGCGGCTGTGAGGTCTACTTTTTCTCCTAGTGTTACGGAGGTTGACGATAAGGACGAAGATGCTGTGGCTGGCAGCACTAGATTCCTATTTGATAGACTACCTACACTATCGTTGTGGCGAAGTTCGGGCCCAATCAAGGGCTGTTTACTGGGACTATAATCGGCGGAGGGGTGTTTCTGCTTCGCCGAGGACGAACTGCTTGTATTTGCATATTTCCCATTTTTAGGATTCTTTAAGATACTTGGACCAGGGCAGCGTGAAGACATTGATTGCGATTCGATTTGAGCACCGGTGACGACTACGATTGGAGCTAATTCATATTCCTGGAAAGATATCGAAATTTAATTTTTTTTAAATATGTCAAAGAACACAGGTAACAGGAAGTCTTTTTCAGTCCGCTCGGACAAACGTAGATGTTTGTCTAGAAGCGAATGTGTCAATAACAATTTCTGATAAAAATGAACACTTTAAGCGGCTTTGTTTCTATTAATATTGATAACAGTTTTAATTATATTTATATACAGTTATTTCGGAGACAAACTCTAGAGAAGTGTGTCTCAGTGGATCGGTTTGAAAAGACTCTGCGCACACTGCACGACGGCTGGAGCAGAAGAGGCCGACTCTTCTCAATGCGGTCCCTCTCCCTCCAACCAACGGCACTTTCTCACCGCTGGCTCTCCACTCCAGTGCCGAGTTCTAAAATGCGTGGAGAGCGCCGGTGACGCCATCTACCCGCTCGCATTCGCAACATTCGAAATAAATTTCGAATGCCGCGAATCCTGCTGCACCACATCACTCCGCCCCCAGATGAAACCTAGGGGGTTTCAGCGACCGAATCCGGAACTGCGTTCCCCATCAGTCCACGAAGCGAACACGACGTTGCTTAGGGGCGCACACGAGTTTCAGCCTAGACAGGGAGACCGCCTTTTTGTGTCCACCGATCTCCAGCTGGAAGAAATGTTCTCCCCGCTCGAGAACGCGGTACGGGCTTTCATATGGAGGCTGCAGCGGCTTAAGGACCAGTGTCCAGTTCCTTGGGCGCACAGGCAGGTGCGGACGAGTGTCGGGTGAGAGGTGTGGCTTTGATGCGTCGGAGATTGTCCTTCAGCAGACGCACCAACCTCGACTCTGTGAGACCCGATCTCTTGTCGAAGACCGGATCACTTGGGAGTCTTGGGTTCTCCCCGTATACCAGCTTCGTGGGGCTGGCAGTAAATTCCTCTCGGCGGGTTGTACGTAGGCCGAGTAGGACGAGAGGCAAAACTTGAGTCCAGGACGGATCGTCGCGTGCCATAATGGCGGCTTTCAGCGTCCGGTGCCAACGTTCTAGCATCCCATTGGATTGCGGGAGGTATGCCGTAGTCCGCTGGCGTTTGAAACCCAGGAGTTTGCCTAACTCCGAGAAAAGGGTGGATTCAAATTGCATTCCCTGGCCAGTGATGACCACTGCAGGGACGCCAAAGCGAGGTATCCACTCTCGACAGAGGGCTCCGGCACAAGACTGCGCCGTAATGTCTTTCAGAGGTATTGCCTCAGGCCACCGCGTAAATCTGTCGATGATTGTGAGGCAATACTTGTAACCGTACGAGTCTCGCAAAGGTCCTACTATGTCGAGGTGTATGGTGTGGAACCGCTTGGTAGTGCGGGGGAATGAGCCCACTTCTTTCCTTACATATCTGGACTTTACACTTCTAGCAAGTACTATTTTCCTCAGTATGTCCCATAGAGTTCTCTTAAATATTTCCTACCTCTATTCTTCCCTTTCAGTACGATATTTCCTATTTTCGTTTATACTAATTTTTTCCATCGTTTCTAATTGATAGCAATAACTATTACTGTTGAGTTTGAAGATTTTCTGTGTTCTCTTTTTAAGGTTTTGTGTCTGCCACACCCGATTTGCTCGGAAACGGCTGAACCAATTGTCACGAAATTCGCTGAGAAGAGGTCTATGAATCCCGTTACATATAGCAAGTGTCGCCATTTTTGGTTGAGCTTGAGGGGGGAGAGCTGTAACATTTTTTCCACCGAATATAGTCATGTGGAGTATCAAAGGGGTATGAATGGGGCTCTGTTAGTGCCCGAAACTGATCTTATTTCTGTTATTAGGTGAAATATAGAGAAGTGAGGGTTTAAAATGTGTACCCCAATGAGTGAAGCATGATGGTCCATGAGGATATTTTAGTTTTCCGTTTTTAGCTTTTTTTTTTATTTATTTGTATATTAGTACGAATTACTCGAGATAGTGTGTGCTAAAAAAGTTTGCGGGTAGCGTCCAATAGGATAGATATTTGTGTAGTTTAGTAACAGTGATATCTACTTTAAGTACATACATATATGCTGTTGTGCACGGAGTAAAATGGAAATGCGTGGTGATGCGTAGGATCAACTTGGACGGCCAACGTTTGTTAACTTAGAATTAGAACAATACTGTTGCTTTTGATGATGATATGTATGAATGTGTGAATATTTTGCTTTGTACGAATTGAAAACTACGCATAAGGAGTTCCTCATATAAGATGAAGACAAAGCCTTTTACCTGAAGCACCCAGCTCCCGGTATCGCGACTTGTTTGTTACTTCATTTGATTTTACCTAATACTAGCTCTAAGTGCTAAGCAGTTGGGCTCGGACGATCCTACTTACAAAGAAATATAAAAGGGGCTATGGTGGCGGTCGCCCGTGGAGGGTTTATGGGAGAATCCTTCGATAACTCCCCGCATCATCGAACACGTATGCAGAATGTTTGTATGAACGAGACTTTGTGAGAGTCCCAGAACATCAACGCAAGCCGTCAGGGGTACCATACTTGTAGTTGACAATATGATCGAAATTACAACCACCTTTTCAAGACCGCAAATTTCTTTGATTTTCCGGCGCAGTGGCTCATAGTTCACCTTCTTTTCTACGTGTTCTATGTTGCTATTATAGCAGATCGCAACATCAATGATATACGCGGAGGGTCCTGTCTAGTAAACTAATTGCACGTCAGACTTGTTGTGCAGTACATGGCGATCTGCTAGAAGTTGTCGGTCCCAAAACATCTGCAATCAGAACTATCGGTTACTGCTTGCAAGTCATACCGGTAAACCGAACATGCTCCCGTGATCAGCCCCTGCTTGTATGAAAGGTTTTGGTAATTCACTTTGCATGCAACATTATGTCAATACGTATATTTTTCGTTCACCATCCGTCATTTCATTATAAGTGTTTTATAAGCTCGGGTGGCGACCACGCCGTCCTGAATGGCATACATGAATCGCTCCGTCCCAGCAAAAAGGTCCCCAGCACACAGCCAACTGTTCGACAAATGGCGTATTTGCCGTGAATTGCCTTCGACTTCCATTCAATCAGCGGATCGAAAGATCGATCCTTCAAGTTAAGTGCAGTTAGTCCATAGTCTGCCTTATAAACAGCCGCATGCAAGGAACTCGCCTGGCGGTGATTTTGTGTCTCCACGTCAATCACGCCCCTGCTTCCGATGTCTCAAGACAGGTTCTTCTTTTCCACGGCAGAGTTTGGTTGATGCATTTGGAAGTTGGACACAGTAGTGCGTACCCGCCGCTCCACGGCAATATTCCGAATGAATGAAGCAGTGAAGGGATATCGAGGATACATTTCATGCATTAATTTTCTTCTTCTCCGAGAGATCCGATTTCAATACCAGCTTTACACGTCGGAAGAATTCGGAGAATAGAACATCGTTCAGATTACCAACTCGAGCATGGGTTCCTTGAGGAGGTATTTGTAGAAGTCTATCTCGGTCATAATTTGGATGTTGAGGTCATCAGCGCTATGCCGGCGTGCGGCCCGTGATGACCTTCGGGGATGGCTTAGATTCGACACTTGTCCTATTCAAATTATACGCAGGCGATACTTTATTTGCGAAACCATGCCTTCTAGCATTGTTCAGCAGCCATGAAAGGTGCCATAGAAAAACCTAAGGAGACTCAATGAATCTGTCTGAAAGATAACGTGTTGGTATGGTGATGGTACGCCATCCTTCCATGACTGTCGCGAAAAATTTTTTATTAGTTACGTTATGACGTTATGAACTTGTAGAGGGTGGGTAAGCAAGTAATCCGTTTTGTGTCTGCGGGATCCTGCACCTCGGGGCGATTAATGCCATGTTACTCATTCTGATGGATTTGCTGTCGTTCGACCGTAGGGGAATTATCTTGCTGATCGGACGGGAGATGTGCTGGATCTTGTACCTGGAAATATTGATCAGCTGTCTTTAAATCTCGGGCGCTACTTAGCGTGACGGACTCGAATCGCAAAGATACTCCTCGCTAGTCAGGGCAGTTGCCGCAAATAATAACGATTTCAGAGTGTCGCATCATGAAAGAGCCTGCAAGTGATGGCAATTTTTCGATGGTCCGGTTAAGGACATTAAGGGAGAAAACCACTCTAGAACAGCAAATTCAAGGTAGCGTCGAAGCTTTTATGAGATCTGATCGGCTTTTTTTTGTTTCTGTACAGTACAATACAGCAGTTACGCTCTCGCTCTCTCCTCCTTCCTTTTACTAGCACTTCCCACTACTTTTGTAATAAACGTCTTTTTACAGTGGTATAAATATTGATAATATGTTGTTTAATTTTTTTGAAAAAAATTCTCAAAATTTACTGCAAAATCTTATCGGCTATCAACACGCTTAAAGATAGTAAAGCTGGCAGCCTTGACACTCATCCCACATGTTTTACGCGAGATGGTTTTTCCTGAAAAAGTAATAGTCATTATCAGAGCGTCATATGAGGGTACAACATGCCACTTGTACACTGAGAACGCGGTATTCATCAGGGTTGCATCCGGTTATTGATATTATTTCTACGACAATGGTAACGAATACTTCCGAAAAAGTTGACTGATGGTTTCGTCCAGGGCAGAGGTAACTCATCAGACCCTGGTCCACCTCTGCTCTGGACGAAACTGTTAGTCAACTTTTTTAGAAAATTGGGGTGTTTGACCCAAACAAGTCGGGAAACCGGGAGCTAGACGCTTCAGGTATAAAAGGTTTTGTGTATTTTTTTTTATAAAGAGAATTGAGTGTGCATTTGCCCCATGAAAATATCCACTTTCAAGGGATATTGACATGCATAACCCTGAAATTCCAGAGGAGCGACAGTTTCGACCTAGTATAACTACTTATTACTAAAAATTATAGTAATGTACTATTATTAATTTTATTTGAACAGATATTGGTATTGAGATTATTTCGGAGCCTAGGCACCACATAGTGGCAGCCTCCCGATTTGTTTCAGATTTTTCGGTTGAGTAGTTTCTGAGAATGGGTTCGTTCAAAAAATGGTTAATTTCAACCCCCCGCACTGCCCACCTTTTTAGCAAATATCAAAACTAAGACCTGCATCCAAAAGTACTAACCGAGACCTTTAATTTGATACCCCATATGACTATATATTTTGAATGTATGAGGACCCTCCCTTAAATTCGGCGTAAAAGGATGTAACTTACTATATGCGTGAGCGTTCACAGTTTCCACCTTTCTACCAAATTTGGTGCCAATCGCTACAACCATCTCCGAGAAAACTGCGTGTGACGGACAGACAGACAGACAGTAAACCGATTTTGATAAGGTTGGAGAGAAGAAATAAGTTGCTTTTCAAGTGGTCCCGTCCGTCATCAAGTGGGTGCGGAACTAGGACTCCCAGTATCCTCAACAGACATGCAGTTACTTCAACACCACCATATAGTTGGTATTGTTTAGTGGTAATGTTCTTTTTGCTCTGCTACATGGGAGAGCATATCGAAAGTGCCATTGTTACTGAGAAGCTCCAAGGCCTTTCGGAGACTTATCGGCGTCATGCCATCGGGATGCTCTGGCTAGGCAAAATTGCGAACGAACAATCTTGTCAGCGGACGGCACATTAAAAAGGGGCGATGACTGGTGGTCAAAGTGTAGTATAGGTCCCAGGGCGAAACGTGGATTGGTACCAAATCCTATCTCCACCTCCACGGGGTGGCGGCTGGGAGCTCTTTCTTAACGAAAAGCTGCAGAGGGAGAAGGATGAAGGCAAGTCTTCCGCGCCTAAAAACGGGACAAATTGTCGACGAACCCCGAACAACGAAGGGGGAAATGGATGCCGCAATAAACGCAGTCAACAGAGATCCTGAAAATGAAGCATGAACAAATGATCTTCACCTACAACTACCTGAAGAACATTATCATTCATACGGCCACAAAGATACTTGGCCCCAGCCGCAAGAAAAGTTGGAACGGCTGATTTGACGATGAATATAAGCTAGCTACGGAACGGAAAAATGCTGCATACCGAGTAACGTTGCATTCCCAAAGAACGCGGTGACGAGCGCTACTTATCACGATATTCGTCGAGCGGAGAAGAAAAAGGAAGCCTGGGAGAACCAACAAGTCTGTGAACTAGAAAAGTACGGGGAGCAACCGCACCAGGCATAGAAGGCGGAAGTTTTACCAACAAGTCAGCAGGATGAAACCTTATACACCTCGATGCTCATCCTGCCGAGACAAAGAGGAAAATTTGATTTCAGACAGAATGGGCATTTTGGAGCGATGGGTTGAGTATTTTGATGAACTGTTCAACAACCAAAATATCGGTGAGTTGAAGATCTCGCCAACTAAAGACGACGGACAGATACTGCCACCACCATGCATAGAAGAAACAGTCCGTGCAATCCATCGGCTTAAAAATTGTAAGTCGCCAAGAGCCGATGAAATGACCGCCGAAATGGTTAAATATGGAGACGACCAATTACACCAAGCGGTTCATCAACTTATGCTCAAGGTGTGGGACAGCGAATGAATGCTTGACTACTGGCAAAGAGGCATTATCTGTCCCATACATGAAAAGGGAGGTATCACGCAGTACAGCAATTATAGATTTATCACGTTCCTGAATACCATCTTTAAGATATTCTCCGCTATTTTGTTAGGTTGGATAGCCCCATATGCCCTGAACATCGTTGGCCCATACCAAAGAGACGTACAAACTGCCGTCATCCAGATCGAACAGGTGGCACGCGATCTTGGACTTCACATCAATGAAAGCAAGACAAAATATAAGGTGGCAACATCAGCACCAAAAACCACCAAACCAAAAACATCAGATCGCACTGGTGAAACTGGAAGAATAAAGATTGGAGAGAACTTTGAGACTGTTGATAGTTTCTCCTATCTAGAGTCAAAAGTCACAACCGATAACAGCTTGGACGATGAAATCCGCGCACGGTTGTTGGCAGCCAACAGAGCCTATTTCAGTTTACAAAAACTGTTCCACTCGAAACGTCTCACCATAGAGCAAAAGCTCTTACAGTACAAAGCAATGGTCTTGCGAGTCTTTATGTATTCCTCGGAGACTTTGGTTCTTAGCAAGAAAAATTGCGAACTCTTGGCCGCGTTCGAGAGAAGAATCCTTCGAAGAATTTTTGGCCCCCTACATGAAGATGGACGACGATTCTGTAGCCTACATAACGACGAAATCTATGAGCGATACCGTGACAGTCAGGTTGTGGCTAAAATCTGGCTCAATAGGTTACCGTGGGCGGGTCACTTAATTGTCATGGATAAGGGTGATCCGGCCAGAAAAGTTTCTACGGGCAATCTATGGTCGAAAAAGAAGACGAGGGAGACCTTACCTGAGATGAAACGTTGGCGTAGACCAGGACATCAGACAGGTTTTAGGGATATCGAGTTGGTGGACCTCGGTGAAAAACTGAGTTGTCTGGAGTTTCTTAGTAAGGCAGGCTAGACCGGATACCCGTTGTTGCCTCGTTGATGAGCTGCCCCAGGATGGCCGGGAGTGGATTGCACCAGAAACATGCAGCGTAAAACAGTAAAGGAAGGGTGCAAACTTCACGGAAAGTCCTGGAATCAGCTGAAACTCAATTCAGAAAATCGCTACGGAGGCGCGTTGGTATGGTTGACGCACTATGCTTTATTTAGCGGTCAATGTCATCATATCATATCTATGTCTACAATGTGAGGTATGTAGTATGCAAAAATGATTTATAAGTTCACTCACAAACAAATGCAAACAATTCAAAAACTGGAGGCTCGACGCTTTAGGTATGCGAAGTTTTGTGAAAGAATATTTGAGGGCAGAATTGATCCATTTCTAGGTAACCTTCAATGTATACAACAATTTGACCTATTATAACTTTGTTGGTAACAGCCGAATTTTAACGTCGGTTGGCAGTGTCATGCTTTATGTTATAGCCTATATTACTTCATGATTTTAGAGAGATTTTAGGTGGTTATATCTGTTTCAAATTTCTTTCCCTCCATTTTTAATTATTTATTTAACACCACAAAATACAAACAAGTCGGGATACCGCAAGTTGAGCGCCCGGGTAAAAAAGTTGTGTGTTTATCTTATGGGAAGAACTCTCCATGCACGGCTTTCCATTCGTACATAGCTAGAAATGCAAAATATTCCTTCATTAATTGCTAAACTCCAGACATACATATCAAAGACATAAATATTGTGTTAATGTTAAATAAACAAACGTTGCACATCCAAATTGATCTAACACTCCTTCACGCATTTCCACTTCACTCCGTGCACAAAAGCACATACGGGTAAATGTACTTAAAGTATATACCACTACAGTACCCTGTAGAAAGCGGGCAATCTGGTCAGCATTGCGCTCGAGATTATCACTCTGATTTCACTCAGGTTCCCTTTCACAGCTGAGTCGACTTGTATCCGACGTCAAATCACGATACAAGTCCCACTGGGGTCAAAGTTCCTCGCATATGCAAACCCAAATAAATTTAATTTAGCATATACTCGTAAGTATTTATTTTGGGAGCTACTTACCCCATTTATCAGTGCTTAGCAACCACAGCTAATTATATAGCCCCGTTGTAAACTTCATACGTGTTTTTCTCCAAACTGTTTCCGAAATCGAGCAGCAGTACTGGAATAGTTTTCATCCTATCAACTTGACCATTTAATTGAAAATTCTTCATTTGAGTCAAGTTATTCTTTTTGCCGAAAATGCGAATCTATTTTCAGTGTGTCGCCATTCTGCGCTTTTTCAGTTGGGCAGATTCTTCCAGCCTCCATACTCCAGATTTTTCAACTAATGTCCAAACTAGTACTAGTCTTGGAAGGTACCAATCGAGACGTTTTATTGTATCGCACGTTGTGTTCTCTGCAGGGATCGTGGTGCGTCTGGTGAAAGCGTCGCAGACGGTGTCCGATCTTCAGGGCGGAGTTGGAGAGGGCTAGGGTGCGAACGCCATGATCCGCATTTTGCAAATTAACATGCACCGGAGTGCAACCGCTCACCAGTTGCTAGCACAGTTCGCTGCGGAAGTAAATACTGATCTAGTGCTGATTAGCAATCAATACCGAAACAAGGACCCGTTCTCATGGTATCTCGACTTATCGAGCACCGCTGCCATCTGGACACCGTTCGACTTCGTGTTCTTGCCGAAGGCCGGGGGGACGGGTTTGTCTGGTGGGCGTGGTAGTGTCACAGCTGACACCGTCGTAAATTCAGTGATGAATCTGATAACGACGGCGTGTGAGGGTTCCATGCCCCGGAGAGGCCCCAGGCGCGACAAGCCTTCTATGTACTGGTGGCCGACAGAAATTGCCCACCTACGGAAGGAGTGTCATAAGCTCCGCCGTTTGGCACAACGTTTGTACGCCAACGAGGAGGCATGTGCCATAAAGGCACAATATAGATCAGCAAAAAGGAGACTCCGCAGCGCTATAAATAAAAGCAAAGCTTGCGGCTGGCAGAATCTTGTTAATGAGGTGACTGGGGACCCGTGGGGACTTGGCTATAAGCTTGTCACTCGGAAAATCGGGGCCCTGCGGAAGCCCTGCATACTGAGCACCGACCAGATGGACCGCATTGTGGGGGCATTGTTTCCCAGACACCCTGTACGGGTTCATGTAAATAGCGCGGAAAGCGTTGTGGATTGCCGCTTCACAATGAGAGAGCTCGAAGAAGCGGTTCTCACTATGAAAAACAGGAAGGCGCCAGGTGCTGATGGCATCCCGGCGGAAGTTTACAAACTGGTGTTCCGCCAACGGCCAGAATTGCTGCTTGAAGTGTTCAACGCGTGCTTGAAGGAGGGCCTTTTTCCTTGTCGCTGGAAAGTGGCCAGACTCGCGTTGATCAGTAAGGGTAAAGTAGACCTGGAGCTTCCGTCTGCATACCGACCGCTGTGTATGCTTGACACGGCCGGATAAGTGCTCGAGAAGCTCATCAGCGGTAGACTCGCTGAAGCGATCCGTGCTGCCGGGGACTTATCCGCAAGGCAGTTCGGGTTTAGAATAGGGAAATCTACAGTGGATGCTGTTATGGAGGTCGTAAATGCGTTTAATCGAGCCGGGGCACACAGCCGCCGATCTCGACGGATAGTGCTCCTCATAACGCTTGATGTCAGAAATGCCTTCAATTCCGTAAGATGGACAGATATGCTAGGCACACTAGAGAACTCCTTTCACGTGCCAAGCTATCCCTTGCGGATATTGAGGGATTATCTGAAAGACCGCTCCCTACTCTATGAAACGCTAGGGGGCCAGAGGAGGATGGAAATCACGTCGGGAGTAGCACAGGGATCCATCCTAGGGCCGGACCTCTGGAACGCTTCCTACGATAGTCTGCTGAGACTCGATATGCCTGAAGAGTCGCGCCTGGTCGGTTATGCAGACGACGTTGCGGCACTTGTAACCGGACGCACTGTTGAACAGGCGCAAAGCAGACTTGGCATATTGATGCGACGGGTAAGCGGATGGATGACTTCTCACGGTTTCAACCTTGCGCTGCAAAAAATCGAAGTAGTCATCCTGACCAGAAGGAGAATCCAGACCTTGCGTCCCATATCGATCGGAGAGTTGACTATAGAGGCAAAACCAGCGATTAAATACCTTGGTTTAATGCTCGACTCGAAGATGAGCTTCTTCGAGCAAATCAAAGCAGCAGCGGGCAGGGCTACAGCTGGAGTCGCGGCCTTGAGTCGGCTAATGGCGAATGTCGGGGGCCCTATATCAACTAGGAAACGTCTCCTCATGGGAGCAACTCAGTCCGTTCTTCTCTATGGTGCGGAGGTATGGGCTGATGCCCTTGACAAGGAGGTGCATCGTAAACGCCTCACTCGAATGCAGAGGCGGGGAGCTTTGCGAGTGGCGTCTGCTTATCGCATCGTCTCCGAACCGGCTGTGATGGTGATTGCGGGAGTGATCCCCGTTGCCCTCCTTGCCAAGGAGCGCAAAGCTATCTATTGCCGTAAGGGCGAAAACTTAAGAGAAGTGGTTGCCCGTGAAGAACGTCAACGCACCCTTAGCCAGTGGCAACTTTCTTGGCAAAATGACAAAGGGGCAAGGGGACTGCGCAGCTCATCGACAAATTAGACCCATGGTTGAACAGAAAGCACGGTGAGATTGATTACTTCCTTACCCAACTTCTAAGTGGGCATGGAGGTTTTCAGTCTTACTTGCACAGGATTGGGAAGGCGCGATCTCCTGATTGTGTGTTGTGCAATAGAGTGGCGGATGACGCTGAACACACCTTTTTCTCTTGCGAGAGGTTGGACGGCGTCCGCCAGCAGCTTTATGCAGACGCAGGGGAGCTCTCTCTCCAGACAACATGGTCAGAGAGATACTGAAGAGTGCTGGCAGCTGGAATCTTATTGCGCATTATGTTCGGGCTCTTCTTACTACGAAGAAGATTGAACTCGACCGGCATTCGGTAATAATAATATATATCTATATGGTTGCCATTCACACCCACGCATCACCGATCGCGGTAGGCTATGAGACGTGGCGACCCCTTCTGTACTGTTCCTCGACAAGCGCTCTCAAGTGCTCTTGGGGCCACTTACCCGTCGACTATCTTGGGATAGTGGGCTCCATTACGTGACGTAGCCAGCAATATAATTGCCACCCCTTTTAATGTGTAAGCTATCAACTGCCACTTCCGCCTTCCAATTATATCGTGTACGGGTAACAGACCTATGAACCAAACAAGCTCTTCGTTTCAAACAGTATCAGGCCAGTCTATCCACTTGATACGACACAGACAGGGGTTGACGAAGCTCAGAGCTTTCAAGTGCCAGTGCGAGTCACTTCCTATGTGCCACCCCCTTATAAAAACACAGAAAGAACAGTAGCACAGAATAATCTCAATTTGATGTTGGTGTTGAGATAACTGCATTTTCAAATTTTAAACAAGGCAGTTCGGTGTCACCGTCGGCAGGAACCACGCTTCCTACAATTGATTGACGCCTTCGATGCTCTGCCCATAAATGCAGACAGAGAGAGTCCGTAAGGCAGAGAACTTTGGTCTTGATTTCATTTAACTCCATTCCAACTCTATCTGCCTTTCTTTCCAAATATAGAGACATTTGGCCTTGGTAAGAGATTAAACGGACATCATCAGTGGAGTCAAGGTGTTAGAGGAAATATGTCATAATCCATTGAAGTTCACACCCTACGGACGGTTTTTCCACTCCTGCGCCAGATATACTCCCTGTTCATCCTGTCCAAAGCTTCCTCGAAATCGATGAAGAGCACGTGAAGCGAAGATCTGAACTCCAAGCACTGCAAAATGATCCGTAGGGTGTTGATGTAATTAATGCAGGAGGATCCAGAGCGAAAACCACCCCGCTCTCTGCCGATCAAGTTTTTATTAGCTATTACCTTTGCGACGGCAGGGAGCATGCATATACCTTCCAACTGTCACACTCAGAACGAATGCCCTTTTTCGGAATGTTAACAATCATCCCTTTTTTTCGCTCTCTGGGAAAGGTATCGGATTCCCAGCATTTCCGCGCGAATGGAAGCAGCAGATGTGCATTAACTGCAGGTGCACCGATAAATAACTCTGCGTATCTGCGTTCGTATCTGCTTGTTAGGGTGACTAGCCATTTCATCCGTAAGTGGCAGAACTTTACTAGATTTGGTACGGCTAAGAACTCTCGTCATGGTCGATGGTCCTCCACAGCGCCATAAAAAGAGTTGCGACCACGTGCAAATTTTTTCGTGAAGCGATATACAGTCTCGATAAGCCTGGAAAAGAGGTGATATGGGCATTCGGAAATAAAATCACCAAAAAAAAACAACAAAGATCCTCGAGAGTGGTTTCAGGAGAGCGAAAACTAGTCACACATCCATCTACAGTTGCTATGTGGCATCAAGCCTTACGATACAGGAGTTCAAGTCAATCGCGGAGCGGTTACCTACAGTGACATGCCAGTGACAACTATATACGCAGTGATCATAATCTTTGAAACCCGGTAATGTGCAAAAATAAATTGGTCTTAGAAGGCAGCTGAGGAATGGATAGTCACGTTCAGGAGATTTCAAACAGTTTCTGCCGTAAAATACAACGCTAGAGGACCATATGGGAAAGTAAACAGAATTACTAGAGGCAGCTGTGTGTCTTGAGGTAAATACCAACTCAGGCAGCGACCCAACTAAAAGTTTGTAATGAAAAAGATTCGGAGGCAAAATTCACCCCAAGTGCCACGCCCGCAACTCTTCTTCAAAATAATTGCAATTGTTTTAGCACAACAGGTGGGGCTCAGGCAACGATTCAGCAGGAGGTCTTTTCGATCCCGGAGGAGATCGAAGAGTAACTGCAAGAGATCTGTTGACGAATTGGACAAGAGTTGACTGCCTAAATCACGTCTTCATGTTTCATAAGCACATTTGAATTGTGTGTCATGGAAGGATTATTTCTCGCCCAGCGGAAGAGGCAGAGGATGGTTCGGCTACCGAAGCTCCAGAAAGCACCTGACGCATTCTCTTCATATCACCCTAGTTGTCTTTTAGACCCTATGGGGAAAATATTGCATAGGATGGTATAGAACAGGCTGCTTCTATTCGTCGAGCTAGCGGTTCATCGGAGCGGTAATATGGGAGGATGACGGGCCGAAAGAATATGTTGTGACGCCCTGGGGCACTTGCTGTGAAACATAATGTATGTCGGAGTGCTTGGTCTCTGCGTGCCAAAGGAGACAAAGTTGATTGTGTTTGCAGACAGTAGTAGTTGCGGACAACCCCTTTTTGGAAGTGAAACCATGTCTTCAACGCATGGTTACAAGTGGTTAAACTGGACCTGGCGGTCAAACAGGTGGAAGCGAATCGTTTAATACTAATCAAAGAGTACTATCAAAATCTAGGTTGATAAACACGAGATAGCCAGATTCCTGGGAGAAAGAAAAAGCAGCAAAGGACAGCGAAAATATAGTTGCCGGCTATTTATTGCAAGGGTAGTGAAAACATCCTGCGACATCCTCCTCCAGACAACGTGGGGAACCGGAGAAGGGTAAGTTCGGCATACGGGCCAATGAAGGTGTGCTGCGCATTTAGGACAGTAATGGCTGAGGCAGAGTACGTCATCGCGGAAATGATGGCTGCGGGCTTCCGCTGTACGATAGACGGCAACAACGGGGGATGATTTCGGTTATTGAGAAATGGGCGACAGAAAACACTCAGAATTGAATTACCACCTAGCAAAGTTCGTTCCAGGATACGGTTGATACAGGAAGCACTCGAATCTTTTTGGACGGAACAACTTTCCCAACTGTCCCGAATGTGCCCCGCTACATGCGAAGACCTGGAGCATATTATATTCCGTTGCCCAAGATTCTTGAACGAAAGAGAGAGATTAAAAGACATCCCCAACTTATTTGTCGGACTCCATAATCTCTCGGAGATGCTGAGGTCGAAAGCAAACTGGAGCGCGGTAAACGCTACAATAGCCGCGATACACGAAAAGTCGAAGGAAGGGGATCGAGCCCGGAAAGCGCAACGGATGCATGATTTAATCGTGCTGGTGAAGACCAAATTCCTCTCCGCGATGTAATACTTCATGGCAGTCCCGCGGGAAATGGGTGGATTAAGGCGGTGATTTCTACCTTCATGCATAAAACAAGGCGGGAAACCGGACATTGGACGCTTCAGCTATGAACAGTTAAAAATCCAATTGCGCTCCGTTTTAAAAAAAAAAAACATTTACACAAATAATTTGATCTGGAAATTATTAAGGGGATTGAATGAGCATTGGCAGAATAATTCACTTTAAATATTGCCCAATAACAAAATCAAATGGAAAGGGATCTGACACCGTGCAAAAAGTAAGCAACGATATTTCATGCGTACTTCAAAAACACTGTTAAAGCTTTTGTAGCGAAACTTTCCCAATTTGGCCTGCACTTCATTGACGGCAAATCCTAACATAGTACGATAGGATTTTAGCTGGCTGTGAATTGTAGGTGTTGCGCGAAACAGAAGACGGCAATGACTTATGACATCTTAGTCATACTGTAACTAATAGTACGTTATTTGCAAATGTATCTGCATCTTGCACCTCTGATAACCATACTAAAATAAATGTTAGGGTTAAATAAATCACCACAATGAAGATTCTTTTTGGATCGTCCTAATTACAACGAAATTTATAACAAAAGGAGGTTTCTCATATGTAGTATTTTATCCGTTTAATGTGCTTCGTGTTCCATTAGCACTTTCTGGCGGACTGCAGTCGACAGAGAATCTAAATCAATACTTCCAAAAATACTCACTTGATCGCAATTCCTTGCACCTCCTGTCGGGCGGCGATGTATGGCCGATGAAGGTGCTAGAGCCCGCTCTCAGAGCTGCAGCGCCTCATCATGGTAGCCAGAGCACACCCCGTATGCATTCCCACCACCCCCATGTGTGGGCGAATCCGATGGTACTCCGTTGGTGAGAATCCTACCCGTGGCTACACTGTCGTATCTATTACTCTCGTGCTGCTGTTTGCTATTCGACGGGATGATGCAACATGGTCGCCCAGCTGGACCCCATTCTGCCGTTGGACGCAAAAGTGTTCGGACTTTTTCCATGAATGTTAAATTTTTCGGTGCCTGCAGTGTTTGCTGGGTAGCTGTTAGAAATATAATGGAGACTGGAAGTAGGCCAATTATCCAACCGACAGCATCAGCCCAGAATGGGTAGACGTAGTGGCCGTAGGAAGCAGGCTTGTACTCGACCCAGTTGAAGAAGAGGATAAACTGCAAATGGAATAAATTATGGAAACTAATGATAATCGAATGGGAACTTTTAAAATTTTGATGAGATTGCGTTGTATACCATATATTTTTCGAGGGTGGGAAACCGACAGTCTGGAGTAATGCCAAATGTTACAGTACTTACGGTCACGGCATGTTCATAATATAACATGGACGGGGAATTTACGAGGGTCATATGAATGACTTTTGGCAGCGATGTTATTGTGAGTGAATATTACCATAATTTTAATGTATGCACATTTTGTGGCATTTTGTGGACTGCTTATGATCAAAGGAACAGGTAAGATGGGAAAAAATACGGCTTTTACGCTATTGCTTAGTAGTACAATAATTTTAGTTATCTTAACAAAAAATATACCCAAAAGAATCATTGCACCGATCGAATTCCCAAACAAAACACTTATCGATAATGAGGGAGCAAGAACTTACCAATAATGTGGCTGGAGTGATGAATCTCCACATCCATGACCAGAAGAAGATCCAGAATTTCGACCTTCTCCCGATCATTGATTGAATGTCATTTAGAAACCGCTCTGAGCCGTACATCCAAGCGATTAAGATGCACTCACTGATGGCGATCAGAAGCACGGACCAATTCGCGGCGTACTTGTCCATCAACTGTAGCCAATACATTCCGCTCTGTGGGATTAGGAGAGAATATACACATTTTCGTTCAATACGTTCATAAAATATAAACTGACGTTTGTAGTGAACCCTAAACCACCGACGTAGCCGAAAATCGACACGGCCAAAACTACCCAAAATTTGTATTGTCGTAAAGCTGGAAACTTGTCAAGAATAGCCGTGGTGACAGTCTCCATGAGGGCGAACTGTTGTAGAAAAAAAAAAACCATTTTATTCCCTAAGCAAAAATGTTGAATGAAGATTTGTATATTATGAAACTTACTTGCGAGTCCAACCCCAATGTGAGGAGCATAACGAAGAATAGCACAGACCAAACTGGTGAAACGGGAAGGCGGGTAACAACTTCGGGGTAAACGATAAAAGCTAGTCCGGCACCTTGATCCACCACTTTCTTCACTTCGACATCCAATTCGTGGGCGAGAAATCCGATAATGGAGAAGATCACTAGTCCAGCGAAGAAGGATGTTGCAATGTTAGATACTGCCACTATAAGGGAGTCTCTGAGCAAAAATTAGAATGGTATGAATACCACTTCCTGCATGAGTACTGTCAAATGCGGTTCAATATAAGATAAGATTCTGCTGGGGAGCATGAGCTTCTCCTTCCAGCGAGCTTTTCTAGATTATAAATACATATACTACGTATGCACATTTCTTTATAGTCTCAGAAAACGTGCCGAGTTATAAGTAGGCTGAAATTTTGCGAATTGCGGTTCTGGTTGATAAATAATTAAATGCGAACAAAACGATGCAAAAAAGTCCTTTTTATAATATGTAGTTTGACTATTTGAATGAAGAACAATTATGAGTGTTTGGGAAAATTGGTAACAACCCCGGCTAGCCCTGAAGGTATGCTTTATGCGAGTTCTGGAATTATGCTAGCTATTCAGAGCTTTGAAGTTTAGAGTTTATTCATCATCAAGGGAAAATAGCAAATAAAAACTGCTAAAGGACATGCGGATAAGATAGAACAAGTTGGGAAACCGAAAGCTGGACGCTTCAGGTATGAAAGGTTTTGTGTATTTCCTTTATAAACACATTTGAGTGCGAATTTGTCCCATTAGTACGTAGCACGTAATATACGCATATATTATGTGAGAATATCCACTTTTGGGTGATATTGTCATTCAAAATCTTGAATTTCCAAAGAAGTGACAACTTCGACCTATTATAACTTTGTTAGTAATAGTGCGATTTGCTCCAAACTTGGTAGGATCAAGCTCAATATTATAACCTACATTGCTGCTTTCGTGGTGCTGATCTTAAGGGGGTTTTGCAGCCAATTACTGAGAATTAAAGTAATATACTATTATTAGCTTTATTTGAAGGCATATTGGCCTGGAAGGTATTTGGGAGCCTAGCCACCATATAGTGGCAGCCTTTTGTTTTTTCAGATTTTTCGGTTGGGCAGTTTCTAAGAATGGGCCCGTTAAATAGATGATCACATTCGTCCCCCCCGAACTACCCGTCTTTCCAATAAACGTCAAAGCTAGGCTTCGAAAAGTATTGATCGAGACCTTTCATTTGATACCCCACATGACTATGTGTGTGTGTGTATGGTAGGGGAGAAGCTAGCTTGAAAAACCGTTGCATATTGTCAAAAAGGAAAAGCCCACTTCTCGTTTTTATTCGAGAGGCAGACTCCGGCTCCAGAACCCTCTTCTGTTCTTGAGCCATCGGTGTAGAAGACTTCCGTATATCCCGCCATGCATTCCTCTAGGTCTTCCCAGTCCTCTCTACCCTTCAGGGTAACTTCATATCTTCTACCAAACAAATGTATGTGGACACGAGAATCGGAAGGCATTGTAAGAACTGGATTCAGCCCTCCCAGTAACTCTTCCAATGCTCTGTGCCCCCCCACGTTCATTGTTTTCCCATGGATCTAATCGAATTAGTCTCTGAGCTGCTCTCATTGCAGTGCTTTGAATAAATATATCCAGGGGCTGCAAATTGAGTAGTGCATTCAGAGCTGCGCTGGATGTCGTGCTCATGGCACCAGTGATACCCAGACACACAGTTCTTTGCAGTGCGGCTAGTTTACGGTGAAAACCTTTTTGTCTCACCTTAACCCACCACACTATGGATGCATATGCGAACATCGGCCTAATGATGGCAACGTATATCCACATTACCACATGAGGCCTGAGTCCCCATGTCGAGGCAAAGGTCCGTCTGCACAGCCCATAAGCTGTGAGAGCTCGTTTCATCTTTACCTCTACATATTTGTTCCAAAGAAGTTTTTTATCTAGAGTGACTCCCAGATATTTCACTTCTTCGGAGAGGGGAAGGGTAGCACCCCTCATCTCAGGGAGGCAAAGTCCATCCAGTTTTCTCCTTTTTGTGAATAAAACCATTGTGGTTTTATTTGGATTAACTGACAGACCATGTCTGAGGCACCAGCTGTCTATCAAATCAACGACACGTTGTATATTCCTACACACCGTCCCAAGATCCCGATCAACAGCAAGTACAGCCACGTCATCACCATAAGTTTGAGCATGTATTGGCAAATTTTGCAGTTCGCATAGTAGTGAGTCGATCAGCATACTCCACAGAAGTGGCGAAAGCACACCTCCTTGGGGGCAGCCCTTCGTTGTTTCTGTAGTCAGGTACCGATAGACCCCTACCTCAGCGCACAGCAATCTTTGCGTTAGCATAGCATGGATCCACTTAATTAAAGCATCATCAACACCATGCGCTCTGGCGGCATCACAAAGTTTTTGAAAAGGCGGACAGTCAAAAGCCCCTTCAATGTCCACGAACACCCCCATCGCGTACTCACCATTCAAAGTTGCATCCTCTATCTTTGTGACCAAAGAATGAAAAGTAGACTCACAGGACTTTCCACGTTGGTAAGCATGTTGGTTTTCATTAAGTGGGTGTAACCTAAATGCGTTTCCACGAATGTGACGCTCCACCAGTCTCTTCAAACCTTTCAGCAAGAATGAAGTCAAGCTGATCTGTCTTCTTTGGATTAGAATAGTCATCTTTCCCGGGTTTCGGTATGAAAACTACCTTAACTTGTTGCCAAGAAGAAGGCACGTAGCTCAGAGCAAGACATCCACGAAAAATATTTCTTAGAGGTCGCTCTAAATGCTCCATACCCTCCTTTAGCATTGCCGGATAGATGCCATCCATGTCAGGTGTTTTTCATGGATAACAACCGCTTTCGCAGTGTTCCAGTTCCCCTTGCAACACTTCCGTGTTGAAGGGGTTGCAAGAACCGTCAACTCTTCCCCTACCACTTCTCTTACCCGTTCTCCCGGGTGGTGTACTTCCAGGAGGGTCTGTACTGAATCCAGTCTGGAGCTCGTGAAAGTAGCGTCGGGTTTTCTAAGAGAATCCAACTAGGCCGACTCATCCCTTTTGAGGACTCTGCACAGCCTTGAAGTCTCTTTTTCGCCGGGTTCTTCAGAGTATGCTCTAAAGGAGTCTCGTTTCGAACACCTAACGAACCTCTTATATTCACGTTGTGAGTTCCTGGAATTTAACCAGTCTTCGTTCTTGTTACTTTTGCAAGCACGGTTTAGAAGTCGCCGGGTTGATTTCCTGAGTTTTTGCAATTCGCGGTTCCACCAAGGAACCGTTTTACCGCTTTGGCCTCAGGAAATAGGACAAGCTTCTTCATAGCACTCTAAAAGTGTGCAGTTCAGAGTTTTCAATTCATCTTCCAGCGCCAAAGGAGTCCTTAGTCGCCTAGGGAACTGTACTTTATTGCCAAGAAGTTCATTGAACTTTGCCCAATCCGTTTTCCTAGGGTTCCGTCTTTGTACTGCAGACTGTTCGTCCGCAATAGCCAGATTGAATTCTAGATAGCGGTGATCTGACAGTGAGACCTCGTCTAGCACTCGCCAGTGTGTAATCAACTCTAACAATGATGACTATATTTGGTGAAAAAAAAATTTACACCCCGCTTTTGCATGTATGAGGACCTCATCTTAAATTCGAAGTAACAGGATGTGACTTACTGTATGCGTGAGTGTTCACAGTATCCACCTTTCAACCAAATTTGATGTCACTTGCTGCTACAGTCTCCGAGAAAAATGTGTGTGACGGACAGATAGACAGTAAACTGATTTTAATTTTGCTACTCGTAGTTATATAACGATGACGGTCTAGCGAAAGTGAATAGGTGAATATAGAAAGCAAATTCCAATCTCATGAAAGAGTGAAAAACAAATTTAGCTAAATACTGTGTATGTTGAGTTTAATGGGACAACCTAAACATCCGAAACGAAGTTCGTAGTGAACCTCGAGTACTGAGATGATCTAAAACCCAACTGAAAATTAATTGTGGTTTGCCAGACAATGATTGTACAGTTTGGTGAATAGTGACCGCGCTCTATAGAAATATGTCTCGATCCGTATTCATATGCTTCATTGCCTTCTTAAGCTTTGTTCTGTTAAGTAGGTGATTGGCCAGTAAAGATCGTGTTTGCCATTTTTCTTGGTTTTAGGTAAGGTAAGGTTGTTTGAAACTTTCAGTCCCTCACGTGTCATTGTACAAAACTGCACGTCAAATGCGAAATGTGGGAATGAAAGACCCTTATTTGAGAAATTTTCTATGGCCAGTTGCCAGTCAATTAAAATACTTCTCCCAACGAGATTCAAGAGCATTTATGCCAGTTTCGTAGAAGTCCAACGGTCGGGTGTTGATAAATTCGTCGAAGGCAATTTTGACACCCTCTTCGTTCCTAAATAGTTTTTCTGCCAAAAAATGATCCAAATGCTTAAAAAAGTGATAGTCGGTTTGCGAGAGGTCCAGTGAATATGGTGGATGAGGCAGAGTCTCATACTACAATTCGTTCAACTTTTCAACCGTTGTTCTGGATACATGAGGTCGTGCATTGTCGTGAAGGAGTATCACACCATCTCTGTTGACCAATCTCGGTCGTTGAATAGTCAATTTTTGGTGCATTTCCTTGAGTTGGGCACAATATTTCTGTGCATTTATCGTTTCTCCAGGTACCAGAAAAGAATAGTGGATAACTCTAGCTGTAGACCACCAAACAGTCACCATTACCTTCTTCGGATGGAGGCTCGGTTTCGGCATATGCTTCGGTGGCTCATCAGCATTGCGCCATTGCGCTGATCGGCGACGATTGTCGCATAATATTCAGTTTTCATCACATGTAGAATAGTGACATGCAAAAAGTTGTTGCTCCGTAAGGACTTGCGGTCTCCATTTGTCGATTTTTTTCACCTTTCCAAGTTGTTGCAAGTGCCGGGAAACTGTCGAATAGTGTACGCCAAGTTTCTTTGTAATGTCTTTCAAAGACTGACGTGTGTCGGATTCGCCTAGCACACGCAGCTCGTCGTTATCAATCGATGGTCCTGGATGTCAATGTGGCTCACTTTGAAGGTCTACGTCGCCTGACCCGAATTTTTCGAACCACCGCCGTGTGGTTTGTTCGCTTACCGTATCAGCTTCAAATGCGCCGTTAATGTTCCTAGTCGCCTCCGCTGCTTTATGACCGAGTTTGAACTCATACAGAAAAACTATAGGTTTATGGCTCTTTTCCATCCTTTTTTCCTTTTCATTCACTGTTATCACAACGATGGTCAAAACTGAAATGTCTCCTTGAATAAATGTAGGAGCGCCAGCTGGCGGTGGTTTGATACAGCAAAATCGCAACTGAATCACCTGACGTAAGTTTTCCTTGTTCATTATCCCTTATTTGAGTACTAAATATGTATGATGGAGCCTTTGAGCGAATGATGCTTCAAAATTCCTCTATGGTAAGCTTGGTGGAAGTGTAAAACAAAACCTTATTAAAATCGGTTTGCTGCTTGTCTGTCCGTCTGCCTATCTGCCTGTCCGTCGCACGAATTTTTCTCGGCGACGGTAGTAGCAATTAACACTCAATTTGGTGGAAAAGTGTGAACTGTGAACGCTTATGCATACAGTGACTTACATTCTTTTGCGTCGAATTTAAGGGGGTTCCCCACACATGCAAAAAGAGGGCGTAATTTTTTTTTGTTACCAAATATACTCATATCAAATGAAAAGTCTCAATTAGTACTTCTTGAAGCCGGTCTTATGTTTGACATTTGTTGGAGAGGTGGGCAGTGCGTGGGTCGAAAATGATAATTTTTTTAACGGACTCATTCTCAGAAACTACCCAACCCAAAAATTTGAAAAAAATCGAGAGGCTGCCAGTGTATGGTGCCTAGGCTCCGAAATACCCTCCATAACGATAACTGCTCAAATAAAGTTCATCCTAGCACCACAAAACTTTGCAGCAATGCAGGCTACAATATAGAGCATGATCCTACCTACCGCACTGTTACTAACAAAGTAATAAAAAGTTCATTTCTTTGCAAATTCAAGTTTTTGAATGTCAATATGCAATATGCATATATTACGTGCACACTCAAATGCCTTTATAAAAGAAATACCCAAAACCTTTCATACCTCAACCGTCCAGCATCCGGTTTTCCGACTTGTTATTGTTTTGTTTCTGTTTTAATAGACTTCTCTCTATGATAGAATCTAGGAATGGCCTATTGGACAGATAGTTTGAATTTCGCTAAGTCCATTCAACGATCGACCCCATACACGTTCTTTTGAAGCTGGCTCACGACGCGATGTCCTCTAATAAATGCTGTGGCTTTGTAAGGTTGTACGTTTCAGTCAGCTGGGAATAGCAGAGTTGCTTAACTAAGCTACTCGAAACTACTACTCTCGGAGAGAGTACTTTGGTACGATACTTACAAGAGACCTAAACAGTAAAGAATCACGCCGTGTGTTTCGTTCTCCCCTGAACACGGGCGTGATATACAATGGGATCGGGATTCGAAGAATCGATTCCGCGGATGATCTGGCTTTGGTTCCTGTAGTAAAGAAAACTGAAGATGCTGAAGCGTACGCTAATGCTATCAAATAACTAGGGGAGATGATTGAAACGAATCTAAATTTCAAAGGGCACTTGTATCGTATTTGTGAGAAAGTCTTGTTGCATGATCATGACGTTCGCGCGAATGATGCCTAACATTGAAGGCTCAAAGTACAATCACAGGCTGCGCATCACTAGCACCGTTATCGTGAGAGAGCAATCGAGGGAGGGTAGACGTGACTTACTACTTAGTGGCGCTAAAGGTGTGCAGCCCGTCAAAGACAACCTCAGATGAGTCAACGTACTTTATTATGGTAATAGTCCGTACAAAAGAGAATGAACCTACCTGAAAAGAATTCAGAATACCAAAGACTGTCAAAGCGGGGGTCACTGTAAGACACTAGACCCACATACATGTGGTTATAGGAACCCCTTGCAGGGTTCCAGGTTTGGTGATTCGCCCTTTGCTTGAATATGAATGTAACCGTAACAAGAAGAATTCAGGTGGAATATGGCAAAGTGGAGCGACAGGAACGGAAGGCTCGGTCGCTTGAAACACAGGCCTCCTCACGAATCAGTGTTATGTGGCGGCGCCGCCTGGAGGAAAGAAGGTGAAAGTACACGCTGCTGCGAATTACCGCGGCAATATCTTCCAAAAATTTCTACCTTCAGGCATAAAAGATGAAACAAACCGACATTGAACCGATTTTAATAACTTTTTTTAAACCTCAAAAACACAGTAAACTATAACATTGAATAGTTTGGTGAACACAATCATTCCAAGCGGCCTTACTTCAATCTTTTATCATATGCACAACGCCCACTTCGGAAGACAAAATGATCCTACTCAAATCACTTAGCAGGAAATTCAAGAAATGCGAAATAAAGCAAATATAGGTTTGGTGATTAGTTTCGCTACTATCCCGTGGAACAGGGAACAACCATGCACTCTTGTTTCGCAGTTGATACGGATACCATCTTGAAAGGTAAACTTAACAAACAAGAGAAGCAAAAAATGTTAAAAGGTTTTAATTAGTGTGCCGTTGAAGTCAGTCCTTTTACACCTTTCGAAGACGTCCACCTACCACTGCATCCGTCCTATAATTAGTATTGAATGGGATGGGGGAATGGGAAAACAATAACTTTGTTTAATGTTGACTAAAAATGTTTCCGGGGGAATTTTATTTGTTCTAACCCATCAGAAGCAGGCATTAAAACGCGTTCTATAATATTTGAACAATCTAACTAACAAGGCACGACAGTGAAATCCCATAAATAAACGCTTTTCGATTAGCGAACACGTTGAAACTGAATTTGATTGGTTAAGATTAACTAACGGCCTCTATCCTCAATTTAATCACTGGGCAAAATCCATAGCTTGTAGATAATTCAAGTTCAATTTAAGGGGGTCATCCCGTGTGTTGGACCCGCGGAATCGATTTTTTTTACATCAATTGTATTTAATATAGGGAAAGTGATTTCATGATATTCGGAGTCGTTCGGAAATTTTAGTGTTAAACACGTAATCAGTCACATGCCAGACAGCGTAATAAAGTGCCGTACATGCATTTCTTCAAGAAACCTAAGGTTTATTTATGCTACCACCATAGCCCAAAATCTATTCAGAGAAATTCTTTCAAATTTTTACGACTTATTCAGAACATATTTCTACGGTCCGAAAACTACGATTCATTTAGTAGTTTTTTTTTATTCATTAAAGAAGCCTTGAAAAAATACCAAAATTCACAAAAAAAAGTTTAACAAGGCACCAAAAATTTAGCTTTCAATATTTTTGTGTAATCTTAGTTTGCGGACTGTAGTTAAGTCCGTACGTTAAAATGCCGTTTACTTTTTAAGGTTTTGTTTGCAAAAATTAAAATCGGTTCAATGTCTGTCTGTCTTTTTTTTTGAGGAGGTGGAAATCTTCAAATGACACTGGCCTGGACACGCCAGCGTGTGGGATTCTTACCCACTAAAACGTCCCCCGACTCCCTCCACGCCCCGTGGAACGACCGTACGGTATTACATCACGGGGCGGAGGTAGCTCATTTTAGCTTGGTTCCTTTTCGTCTCTACGCGGCGTACGTACCGCGCTTTTCCAGTCTTATCTGCATTTCGCAGAGGATAGATACGACCATGAACTTGATCGCATCCCAGTCTTCCTGACATATTAGCATTCTTCGCACCAGATTCTCTGGTACGAGCACCTCTCCTAGAGTCTCCTCTAGGTTCTTCCTTTCCTCCACAAACCTTGAACAGTGGAAGAATACATGCTCTGGGTCCTCTGGGACTCCATCACAGTTTGGACAATCGGGTGAGGTATCTAGTTTAAACTTGAACAGGTACTGGCGATATCCTCGATGCCCCGTGAGAAACTGAGTAAAATTATAATTAATCTCACTGTGCCGTCTCTTCAACCACTCCTTGATGGCAGGGATGAGCCTGTGTGTCCACCGACCCTTTCCCGAGCGTTCCCAACGCTCTTGCCATCTATTTAGCGATCTCCCCTTTCGGCGTTCTTCGTCTGCGATAAAGGAGAGGTCGATTTCGCATTATATGCATATATTCGTCATCTCATCTGCCAAGATGTCAATGGGCATCATTCCAGAAATAACGAATGCTGCATCATCTGAGACAGTCCTGAATGCCGAGCACACCCTTAGGGCTGTTCTTCTGTAGACTGAACTCAGTTTATTAGTGTTAAGTGTAACCTGCAATGCCTTTCCCCAAACTGGAGCTGCATAGAGAAGGATCGAACTCACTACCCTAGCTATAAGCAACCTGGAAGCATGCCGTGGGACTCCCACGTTCGGCATCATTCTAGCCGGGGCCACACTCGCAGTGGATGCTTTGTCATAGACATACTGCACGTTTGGCTTATAGCTGAACTTCCCATCTATCATCACTCCCAAGTATTTGATCGCAGGCTTAGAAGTGATGATATGATTCCCAATTTAAATACGGGCAAAATTCCTGTTACGACGCTTGGTGATGAGGACCGCTTCCGTTTTTTCCTCAGCAAGTGTTAGACCAGAACTCTCAAGCGAACCCTGAACAGCACTGATCGCTTCGCATGAGTATAACTCAGCATCTTCGTGGTGCTTCATGACAACAACTAGCGCTATATCATCGGCGTAGCCCACCACCGTGGCTTCCTTCGGAATGGGAAGATTAAGAACACCGTTGTACATGATGTTCCACAGCAGTGGGCCCAGTACGGAGCCCTGTGGGACACCCGCGGAGACAACGTACTCCTGGGGTCCGTCATCGGTGTCATACCAAAGCCTCCGTTCTTGTAAATAGCTGTTGACAATACCTGCAAGATAAGCGAGAATACCAATCTTCGCCAGAGATTCCCGTATTAGGTTCAAATTGGCCGAATTGAATGCATTTCTCACATTCAGGGTCACTACTATGCAATATTTGCTAGTACTGCCCTTTCCGTGGATTGCATCTTCGGCCAAGCCAATAACCATTTTGATGGCATCAATGGTCGATCTGGCTTTACGGAACCCATACTGTCTATCTGACAGACCTCCCTGGCTCTCAACAACCGGGAGTAATCTATTATAGATTACTCGCTCTAGCATTTTGCCCACAGTGTCTAAAAGACAAATAGGTCTGTAGGAGGTTGGCTCACCTGGAGGTTTAGGCAGTAGCACCAACTTCTGTCGTTTCCATGATGCAGGAAATATCCCCTCGGACATGCACGCTTCGATGTCTGTCTGCCACAAGCTCTTTTCTTAGAAACAGCTATACCAATTGATACGAAATTTGGTGAGAAGGTGGGAGCTGTGGACCCCCAGACATGTAGTGAGCGATATCCTTCTACGTTGAGATTTAGGGGGGTCCCCATACATGTAAAAGAGGAGTGGAAAATTTTTTTTCAACGAATATAGTCATGTATCAAATGAAAGGTTTAAGTATTTATCCAATAATAAATACATATATTATAATAAACATTTATAAGGTGCTTTTATTCATTTGCTGTATAGTTTAAATATTCACAAGAAAAACTGACTTGTATTGTTGCTTCTCAAACGTTAGAGGCAGAAAAGACGTCTCGCTTCATTTGTTTCTTTTCTGCCCCTAACTCATGGCACACTTTTCTCGCCGGTCCTCCACTCCCGTGTCGTGCTCCGCCAAGTGGATAGATCCGCGCCATCTATTCGTTCGCACTCGCAACATTCGAAATAAATTTCGAATGCCGCGAATCCTGCCGCGCCACAAGGTCTCGATTAGTACTTTTCGAAGCCGGTGTTAGTTTTGAGATTTGTTAGAAAGGCGGAGAGTGGGAGGGGTGGAAAGTGACGATTTCTTTAACGGACCCATTCTCAGAAACTACCCAACCGAAAAATCTCAAAAAAAACATGAAGCTGCCTCTATATGGTGTTTCGTCAATAGAATATCGCCATCTTATTAATCCCGTTTAATTTGCCTAGCTTTGATATTTTTGGCCAATTTATTGATGTCGTTGATGAAAATCACTTCGAAATACCAAGCCAATTAAAATACACCGCAAACGTCACAGACAGAACTCACAAGGTGTGTACTTTTGCACCACAGCAAATCCCACATTCACCCGAGCAATGCACTTCCAGGATCCTTATATTCAGGAGTTTAACAGCTTTTCTTATAAAAACAACTAAAAATGTGGACCATTACCCTCTCTAAAATGATACTTGCCCGCGCACTAGCCATCAGCCATCTCTCAAACGGGTTTTCAATGGGGCCGCGATCCAGCCAGATTTCGGCCGCTACGAATGCGCAATGTTCCGCCTGTTAGGATTACATTTAATAATATGCAGCATTCGCAGGTCTATGAGCAAGAAGTAAACGAACGTTTTCAAATGTTAGAAAAATGCTCCATTAAAATTTGTAATATTTAAATTTTATTAGAGTTTTGGGGGAAGGTATAAGATAGTGTTTCGTATACAACGTATACAATAAAATACATGCCGGGGCCGGGCCTCTTTCTATGATTTATTCGGCACTTAGCTAAGAAATTTCTACATATACCAGATGCAGTCACGTGCATAACCAATCACATCATACAAATGCAAATCAATACTGCGTAAAGATGTGCAGAACGCAATTGCGACCTTCACTAAAAACCCCACCCACCGGACGTCAAATTCACGGCACTGCTCGGTGGTTTCACCTGCAGTGTATAGTTTTCTTGGGGAAGACGTACACGGACCGCATGTGGGGGCTAGCTGCAATGACAGTTATGTTTATGAGCCGGTAAACGAATTCACCGACTAACTTCATGGCGGTGCGTCAAGAACATTTCATTTCTTGGCACGATTGAACTTTACTCTGGCGCCTTGATTTTAGTGGATGCCTTAGTATTGTTTCGAGTAGGATAAACATTGGTCACTGAGTGTATTTTCCTGTCAGGTCTGCCAGGGCACTTGCCTTAAGGATAGATAGATAATATTTAGCCTGGCGGAGTAATCCGGTTTAAATTTTAAGGTTTTGTGTGAAACAAAACCTTATTACAATCGAGACTGTGTCTGTCTGTCCGTCTGTCTGTCTGCCAATCTGTCTGTCCGTCTGCCACACCCTATTTATTCGGAAACGGCTAGACCAATTGTCATGAAAATTGGTGAAAGTATGTAATCTGGTATTCCCTTTACATGCAGTAAGTCGCGCCAATTTGTGTTAAATTTAAGGGGGGCTCCCCATACATGTGAATGGAGGGTGCAAAGTTTTTTTCCACAGAATGTAGCGATGTGGAGTATCAAATAAAAGGTCTCAATTAGTACTTTTCGAAACTGGTTCAATATTTGATATTGGGTGAAACATAGGGGAGTGAGGGCTTAAAATATGACCCACAAAAGTGTAACAGGTCTCGTTCTCAGAACCAACCGAAAAATCTGAAAAAAATCACAGTGGTGCGTCTCTACGAAATCTACGCCTCAAAATATACCCGGTTCCGATATCTGCACAAATAAAGTTAATAATAGTATATTTCCGCATTTTAGAAATTTTCCCGGCAGCCTCCCTTATGTTCATCCCAGAAGTACAAAATTTGGCATGCGTGTAATGAAGAACATAATGCACAATTTGGTCAAGTTTGTTGTTTAGGGTGAACGTAATATCTATGGCTGTAATATATACGTATGATCCGTAGTTTGGAAAAATATGAAGGAATATGTTGGATTTGTAGCTATATACGGATAGAAAAATGTGCGTTCAAATTTCTTACATAAGATGAACACAAAACCTTTATATCCGAAGTGCGGGCTTCCGGTATTCCGACTTGTACTTTAATATTCACTTTCATGTTCAAACAGAAACGAAGTTATCTTTATACTCTAAGGTATCCGGCCTTCACAGTGTTTTAGGCTTTTACCTATTAATTTTCCACTTAATATTTGTTGTACAATTTATTTTAGTAAATTATTGCAATTTTAAATACTACTTTAACTTCAATTCAAATCTTTCTGTAAGGAGACGTCGTGCGACTTTTGTACTGTTCGCGGTCACAGTTGGAGGCATAAGAGACCGGATCGTCTCCATGCGGTCCTTCTGACCAACGGTACATTCTCACCACTAGCTCTCCACTACCGTGGCGAGCTCTAAAAAACGTGGAGAGTTCCGTGCGCCATCTATCCGCTCGTATTTGCAACAATGCCGCGAATCCTGCTGCGCCACAGTGTCTCTACCGATTTTTTCCGTGTCATCTGTAGTCTCTGTAGAGTTGTATTTTTAGGCGAGTTTCACTTGGTAAAGTACCGGTAAAGCTCGTCAAAATATTTATTCAGGCAAGCCTAACGAAACACAATATCCTTTGTGGAGGTAAAAACGATGATTTTATTGGCATTTTGAAGGATCTTGATTGGGTGTGTCCAGATAGCTGAGTGGTTAGAGCACAAGGCTGTCGTACGGAAGGTCGCGGCTCAAATCTCACTGGTGGTAGTGGGATTTGTATAGTGATTTGACGTCGGATACCAGTCGACTCAGCTGTGAATGAGTACCTGAGTCAAATCAGGGTAATAATCTCGGGCGAGCGCAATGCTGAACACATTGCCTCCTACAGTGTACTGTAGTGTATCGTTACGGTCTTGAATGAAGCGGTCTAACACACTTCAAGGCGCTCATCCAATATGGATTGTTGCCCCAACGATTATTATTATTATTGATTGGGTGTGGTGTGAATTAGTTTATGGATATCCGCAGTGAGTAGTAAGAAGTGGGTTGCAGAAAGAAGGGGGACTTGTAGAATTTCAGTAGGCCTAATATATGGCGAGGATAGCTGTTGTTGTCTTTTCAACAGGGATGTCGTCCATCTAGAAAATTAAGGTTTAGATTTCAGAGGCGCGTCTGGCAGACAAGGATGTTTTCCAGTTTATAAACGAGTCCATATAGTCGTATGGTGTCGAAAACTTTTCCTATATCAAGAAGGCAGACTATTGTATGTCTGGTGCTCACTATTTTGTAGAATATCAGTCACACACATTTCGTGTTGTTATCTTTTCCGATTTTGAATAAGACTGTACTTCAGCTTCATTACGACCAGATTTAATGCTACGCAAGTGATACGGCGGGGACAGGAGTTATTTGAGAGCGCTTGAATTTCGCTGAGAAATGTGCATTCGGTAAACAATGATAAATTAGAAGGAAGGGAGGGACCGATGCCTACAGAGCATTCCTTCAGGATGGTAGTTGCGAGTTAGTCAAGCCCATCCGATTTCTTGTTTTTACTCCGCTTAATAGAAATTTCGGTAGTTATCAGCTTTATTGATACAATCGAGCCAGGGAATCTAGATCGGCTTCTGAAATAGTCGACTTTTGTGGATTCATTGGGAGCATATTGGCGTGGATTAGTGATTAGTGTGGAGTAGTGAACTTTGAGAAAATGATTCCCAAGGACGTTTACTTCTACAGGTTGGGAAATGTTTTGGAGTAGAATAGGTGGTTACCGAGATGGATATTATATAATGAGAGCATTTTTTTACCGGATGTATCGAAATCTCGAAAGTCGTATGTCAGGTAAGAATATTGTGAAGATTGTAGATTTCAAAATAGTTCCCAGTGCGAAATGTGGATTGGTACCCACGAGGGAGCGTAATACCTGGGAAACGCCTGCTAAACCGACACCAAGAGCTCAACTACCAAACCCTATCTACATCTCCACGTGATGATCACTATTATCGGCTTTGAAAGCATGAGCGAAAGGCTATGCACTCAACGCTTGCGAGGCAAATTTACAAACATAAGCCGCGTTTCTCCCCTATACAGAAGATTGCAAACTCGCCTTCTACGAGGCAGTAGAACAAACCCTCGAAGTCTGTCCCAGGTTTGATATCAAAATCATACGTTAGCAGTCAAATAGGAGCGGAGCCCATATTCAGGCGATACGTCGGCTCCCATAACTTACATAAGGATACTAATGATAACGGATTATTCAGTTAGCTGTGTCACTCGAAATGGTTTGCGCGGAAAGTGGTCCACAAACAACCTTAGGCCTATCCAGACAGTACGAATTTCACTCAAATTGCCCACGTGTTGATTGAAATCCGCAACCTTTCAGGCTTTATGAATGTCGGAAGACTAATATAGGCTCAGTATCTCGTTTGCATGGTGCTCCGGACTCAAATAATAACACCAGCTAGAATCACCTCTTATAATTAAGTGAGAGTTAACACTGAAACTATCCACAACACAGCCCCCCTTAACACCTATAAGGGAGAAGAATGCTGAGTAACGAGTAATGTTGTATTCTCAAAGACCGCGGGCACGCGCAGAGACTTATCACGAACTCCGTCGAGCGGAGCAGCGACTTCATAGACGGAAAAAGGAAGCCTGGGAGAACCTTCAGGTCTGTGAACTTGAATAGTACAGGGAGGCATCGCACCAGGCGCGCAAGCTTCACCAACATGTCAGCAGGATGAGCCTTATACACCTCGATGATCATCCTGCCAAGGTTAAGAGGGAAATCTGATTTTTGCCAGAATGGGCATATTGGAGCGATGGGTTGCGTATTTGGATGAACTGTTCAATGACCAGAATATCGTCAAGTAGGAGGTTCCGCCAATTGGTAGGTAGGTAGTTATCAGTGGCCGCTCCGAGGAGCTCAATTAGCGCTTTGGTGCGCCGTTTTGATGCCACAAACTCCTAAGACCGTGACTGTTGTTATGGGAGCTGGGAGGCAGAGTCCAGGAGGCTCGGATCTTCAGAGCCAGCCCGTAGCATTCCCGAAGGAAAGCAGCTCTTCCACCCTGCAGCTAGAAATCTCTCTGAGGTCCCCAAAAGAATGGTTTACCCAGTGTCCGCAGCCTGACTCTAGCCAGAGCTGGGCAATCGCAGAGAAAGTGCATGAGGTTTCCCTTCCTTCTCCGTAACTTCGGCAACGCGAGTTGTAAGGTATGCCGAGCCTAGCGGCATGGTCCTCTATGGGCCAAAGCCCCGTGCAGACTGCCGTAATCTTCAATTAATTTGCACGCGTATGGTACAGGAGCTCTCGTGATCGGACTATGTCATAAGCGGGTCAAATTCTCCTTGACTTGGCACAGCTTGTAAGCCTTCGCCATCTCAAGCCCGCGGTTGCTAGGTAGTACGAGTAGACTCGGCCTCCGACAGCCGCCAGCAGAACACCGACTGTATTCGCCGAGGGACTGCCAAGAGCAAAGCCTTGCCTGGCCAATCCGTCAGCCCGCTCATTCCCCTCTATGTTCCTATGCCCGGGAACCCAGAGGAGAGTGGCCTTGAGCGTACCGCCTAGAAGGTTAAGCGCGTCTCTGTACTGCCCCACCAGCCCGGAAGATGCCGTCGTTGAGTACAAGGCCTTGATGGCCACTTAGCTGTCGGTCAGAATGGCTTTGTTACGCTTGAGGCTCGAATCACGCTCCAGCCATCGACAGACTTCCAATATCACCAGTACTTCCGCCTGGAATACACTGGCGAAACCTGGGAGACCATAAGTCTTGGATACACGGTGTGTATTCGAGAAAACCGCGTCGACTCCATAGGCCATCTTTGATCCATCCGTATAGAATACTGTATCATAGTCTTGTAACACAGCAAAGGTTCACAGCAAAGTTTCTCGTGAAGTTCAGCTTGCGTGTGACATAGTCCGTGGGGGATGCCCAGATTTCCCGAGGGCCAACTGAAGACGACAAATGCTGTCCCCATCAAGTATAGAAGGAAAAGTCTGTGCAATTCATCGATTTAAAAATCATAAGTCGCCAGGTCCCGGTAAGACTGACTATACTAACCCTGATAAACGTGAGAGGTTCAATAAAATCAGCAGGATCATTCTCGAGACCATTCACATCCACAACGATCTAAAACAAGGAGCTGCCCATCGTGAGCTCTTACTAAACTGGCCCTGGAAAAAGTAATCCCTGATGGTGAGGTAAATGGGAGAGGTATCATTCTCATTAAGTCCACCCAACTACCTATGCTGACGATATCGACATCATGGGAAGAACGACTCGTGACGTGCAAACTGCCTTCTTCGAGATTGGGCAACCGGCGATTGCCGCAAGATCTTGGAATGCCCAATAATAAATGTAAGACGAAATATATGGTGGCGACAATAGTACCAAAAGCCATAGAACCAACAACATTAAATCGCACTGGTCAAATAAGAATAACAAAGATAGGAGACTACAACTTTGAGACCGTTGATGAAATCGGCGCTCGGTTGCTGGCTGCCAATTGAGCCTATTTCAGTTTATAGAAACTGTTCTGCTCAAAACGTTTCACCATAGGGTCAAAAAATTTACTGTACAAGACAATAATCTTGTCAGTCTGCATGTATTTGTCGAAGACTTGGGTTCTTAGTAAGAAACATGGCGAACTCTTAGCCGTGTTCGAGGGAAGAATCTTCCGAAGAATTTTTGGCCTCCTACATGAGGATAAACGGTTCCGTAGCCTAAATAACGACGAAATCTATGAGCGGTAGAATGGCCGTTTCGTTGTGAATAAAATTCGGCTCAATAAGTTACGGTGGGCGTGTCACTTAAACCGTACGGATGAGGATGATTCAGCAAGGAAAGTCTATAAGGACAATATCTAAGGGGCTGGCATTCCTGAAGTCACCCTTTAGCTTTAGAGGGATAATATCACGATCCGGGAGTTGTATTTTAGGAATGGTGGCATTGTGGTTATTATGAAGAAAATATATGTCTAGCAGATTAGAGATTAAGCAGCAGCAAAGGGTCGGAGGATCTGATAGTGAGTACCTCACTCGGTTTAAAGGTTTGCTTGGGTCAAACGATATATACGAAGCCGGACATGGTTTCGATTTAAGTGATTTCACCTCGAGAGATTTGAGGGTGTTATCGGGTAGGTGGTGCATATTCTCGACCTACAGTTAGGTTTTAGACTGCAGAATTTGGTTATTGATGAACCGCTTCAAGTGTTTATTGCTTTTTCTCTTGTTTAAGGACTGAGGAGTCCTAAGTGCACATCCACTTGATGTCGCATCGGATCAAATGGAGAGCAACTTGGTCCAACACTTTATAGTCCACGGATTCCTCATTTTGTGTTTAACACCCAAAGTTCAAAGGGACGAAGACGGTAACGATTTCGTACCGTAGGGCAGAGGCAACTCGTCAGACGCTGTCTCACCTCTGCCCTGGGCAGAGCACCCTTGTCATGTTTTGCGAATTATGAAAGGGAGCGTATAACGCTTACGAGCCCCTTCAGTCACGCTGCTCCTAGAGCAGAGGTGTTGCAGCGTTTGGTGAGTTGCTTCTACCCTGGAACGAAACCGTAACCGTCTTCGTCCCACTTTTAAGTTTATCGTCTTGATAAGAATGAGATCGCGATTGACTCATTTTGCAGTCCTCTTATTTTGTTTTCGTTATGACGACAGTAGTTGTTTTCAGTCTTTAGGTTCTCAACGATCTCGTTCCCCGAGTAAATGGAGTCGAAATTAAAGAACGTGCGCATGCGCCAAGGCTTACCACCAACACCGTGATCTGGAGAAGTGACTTAACAGACTGAAAAATGAAGCTTGAGAAAACTAAGAGTGTGAACTTAAGAAATACAGTTAGCAAATTCGTCAGGTGTACACTTCAATGCTTATCCTTCCGGGACAAAGAGTTAAATCTGATTTGCAACTGCCAGGGCATATTGAGGTAATGAGTTCAGTATTTAGATATATCCCAGTATGCTCAGCACATAATCGGCCTATAATAATGAAGGTTCACCTCATGCAGGTAGGCCAGGATGCCAAACATCTTTTAGGGATATAGAATTGGTGGACCTCGATGTAGAATCGAGATATTTGGAGTTCCTATCCAAGGCAAACCAAGACCTGGTATTGGTTGGTGCGCAGCTGATGATGTACGAGTATATATCCCTCAGCATGTTAAAAGAAACAACATCTACCTCTTTTTCTTGAGTTTTTCTTTGAGAAACAATCCTCTAGTCAATTACATCAGGCTACCTTCATGGCAGATGTTTCGAACTTGAGAAACCGAGCATGGAATTTCATGTCAAATGTAGATGAAGATCTACATGTGGAAAGCAAAACCCACGGGGATCATATACATAATTTGTTGTTGCCAAGCAACGGCGTACGAGACTGAAACATTACAATTACCACACTGTTGATTACAATAGACCCGGTCTAGTTCTGCTTCTCAAGGAAGCACGAGCATGCTTCATAATCAATGTAGTCGTGCCGTACCGCAGACTGCGGAAAAACAGCAGGAAAAAATTAGGAACTACGGTAACTTGGCCGACGACATGAAGCAGACATGGAGACTTTAAAAGATCCAGGTGGTCGCCGTCTTGATTTCAGTGACGAAATTAGTCCCGCAATTCTTTTCACTTTAATGATGCAGTAGTTCACACTATGTTTGCTGGTTCTGAGTGGGAACTCGACTTATTTCACAACGTTATTTATATAAGATTCTAGATAGGGGGAACTGACCTAATATGCAAAAAATACAATAAATATTGAAATTGGCTCGTTTGTCAGCCACTCATTAGGATTGTTGCCTGGCTGAAGCCGATGACTGAAAGATTACATTTATTCCGATCATGAAGCTAATACTTAAATATCATTCATTAAAATTTACGTCCCTACACAAAAACGTGAAAAAAATCGACTCCCAAAAAGGAGACCGATCTTTTGGGACCCATCCTAGATATATCAC
The DNA here is from genome assembly GCF_905115235.1 of Hermetia illucens. Lineage (NCBI taxonomy): Eukaryota > Metazoa > Arthropoda > Insecta > Diptera > Stratiomyidae > Hermetia > Hermetia illucens. Next base: position 76,597,064 of record NC_051852.1, read on the forward strand.
CCAAACTATTCCTCCATACTTTCGCGGTAGAAAAAGGGAGTTACTCGTATTCAGATTATTATTTGTATCTTCTTTGAATCCCCCCATATATTATATAGTATATGTAGTATATGTATATTGTATATATAGTTATTATATTGCATATACAAGTTCCCTGTATTTTCAGGTGTAAGCCTCGTCCACTAGATTATCCAAATGTTTTGTTGATGGTTTGAAAAGTCGTTTCGTCACAGCTCCTCAGCTCGTTTCCAGTTGACTTCCCTGAGGCAAAAAAGGACCATCGTGGCCAGCACAGGCACCAAAGGACTGATTATTTAGAAGACCCTTCCAACGAGAACATTCACTGATGATTTTCCCTGAGATGGTACTCAATTGGTTCATGAATTCCACAATCAATTATCTTGAATAATTCTCAAATTTCCTTGTTTTAAAAGCGTTTCATGCGAAAATAAAATGAACAATTGATCTAAAAACGGCACCTACATATACGAACGTGTCAATTAGCAGTGGAGGGACTTCGCCACCATATATTCTAATATTCTAGTAAGTAACTCAAATTATGTGACACTCCACGTTTAATCGCTTTTCCAATTATTAAGCGTGAAAGCAGTAGGTTCACTTCATTATCATTCACAAAATAATTTCACCCCCACCAAATGGTAATCAGACACACATTACGCCGCCTAATGCGATGCGTTCTACATACTGCTTGCACCACCCTGAAAAGCGTTGAAATAATAACGCAAATTGCCGTGCTTCCACTTTTCTACTTACTTGTAACAATTGTTTGTGAATTTGTTATATGATGACAGTGTGATTAGGCCTCCCCATGCCGGGCTGAGGGCGAAGAAAATCTGCACGGCAGCATCTCCCCACACCTAAATTAGAGAGACACGAAAGAAAACACGATTATATTCAGAGGGCGACATAATAATTTCAGCAAGCTACAATTTCCTTTGCAGGGGGGATGACGTGCAGGACGAAAGAAAGGGGCTGGATAAGGAAAAGATAAGGATCGTCTTGACACAGGAGGCTGTTGAGATGAAGAAAGCATTTATAATTACCAAAGTGCTCTCCACACACTTGTGGGAGGTACTGAGTGCGGACGGGATGAAAGGAAATTGCAGACTTGAGTGTCAACGTGGGGAGATATGGGTGACATCAGAAGGAAGCAAACAAACTTCACATAGTTGGCAAGGGAGAATCTGAGGAGGATTTCCGCTGAGACTTGCCTTCGGGAGGAAAACTCTAAAAGTGGAAGTTTGGATAGGTGCTAAATTTATTTGATTAGAAAGGGACATTAGGACTAATGAAACATCTAATCCAGCACGTCCCACGTAACGCCTTACCTGAGCATTTGCCAATTGCTTCCAGTCAGGAGTCAGATAGAATAGTATACCAGTTTTAGCACCTGGCAGAGTCACTCCACGAAAAAATAATATCACCAGCACCACGTAAGGGAAAAGGGCAGTGAAATAGACAACTTTTCCAGACGATTGAACACCTTTGCATAGACACAAAAAGACGATTATCCATGCAACCAGCAAGCAAATTGCCAACGACAGTCGGATTCCCCCAGTCTCCTCGATCCCCGATGAAAGGCCAAGGACGAAGTTCCTGTGCAGCACACGAATATGCATTAATCGTTGCAAATTTTCTATGAAATGTAGTGAAAGGCCACAAAAAGTGGATGTTTCAAGGGAAGAGAGGGCAATACTTACGTAAAATACTCTTCAGCTGGAGGGCGTTTCAGGACATGAATTGCTAATTCCGTGAGATTCTGTGATTCGGAGAACGTTGAGTTGTAGCATGTCCTCAGGTAAAATGTTCCGTTCACCGCTTCGCATTGATCCGCCATTTCGTACGAGTAGCAATCTGGAAAAAGATGGATGGAAATTTATTGGCAGGCATCCTCCCTACTATACCGGAATCCAGTGCATAACATTTTGGGATGTTTGCGTTACTTAATATGAGATTCATAATTAACGTTAATAATTGATAATGCGAAATTCCCTTAGTTGAAAATTCAGCTACTTGTCCCGAGGAATTATTGAATAATAATTCCATCCAAACGTAAAATACATAATTTATTTATTTAATTATTTCATCCATATGTGTACATGCAATAAATGAATGGATAAATGAATATTATACTTGACAAATCCTTAAACTACTTATCATTTAACAGAAGCGCATATTTCTAGCAGTTAAATTATTTATTTCAAACAGATGTCGGTTCCTTCCGCAGGTATATAGCATTCTTTTTAAATGTCTAGTATCGAGGAAGGGCTAAATAATTAACGAAATATTGACATTTGGACATATATGTGAAAGGGGGGTGTAAATTTGTTTGTTCATAGAATATGGTGGTGTCGGGTGTCAAATGAAAGGGCTAAGTCAGTTTTTTCCGAAACTGATAATATTTGAGGAGGGGTCAAACTGTGTACCTCAGAAAGTGTAACAGGTCCCGTTCTTAGAATATATCTAACCGAAAAATCTGAAAAAAAGTCACAATGATGTATCCATACGAAATCTAGGCTTCAAAATACATCCCATTCCGATATCTGTTTAAATAAATTTCTTCTTTTTTTTCAGTCTTTGCCCCGTTCACAAGCGGGGTCGGTTTACCATCGACTTCGTTATTCAGACCAATCTTGGCAACTGAATTTCCGTTAGCGCGAATTACGTAACCATACCATGGAAGACGCCTCTCTCGCAATTTGTCCACAATCGGTGTAACTCTATATCGATTGCGGATATCTTCATTTCGGATGCGATCAAAGCGTGTCACGCCACTAGTCCAACGCAACATCTCCATTCCTTTCATTGTCTTTTATAGTCCGCTAACGCTCAGAACCATAGAGGGCAATAGTACGGATGACACTGCGGCATATTTTTTTGATTTGAGACGTTCGTTGGTACGTCGATCATAAAGAACACCAGTTGTGTAACGCCACTTCATGCAGGTTGCGTTAATGCGTGAAGCGGTATTATATGTTTCATATTATTTAGGGTTTAATCAATTTCCCCAAAAATACGGCAATATACTACAATTAACTTAATTTGAGCAGATATCGATATGGAAAGTATTTTGAGGCCTGGACACCATCTAGAGGCAGATTTTTTTCCGATTTTTCGGTTGGGTAGTTTCTGAGAATGGCTCCGGTAACGAAATCATCACTTTCCAACCCTTCCACTCCCTCCCTTTCTAACAAATCTTAAAACTTCGAAAATTGCTAATCGAGACCTTTCATTTGATACCCAACATCACTATATTCAGTGAAAAAATGTTTACACCCCCCTTTTGCATATATGGGGACCCCCGTAAATCTCAACGTAGAAGGATATCACTCACTGCATGTCTGGGTGTTGATGGTTCCCACATTCTCACCTAATTTCGTGTCAATCGGTATAGCCGTTTCTGAGAAAAGTGCGTGTGACAGACAGACGGACAGAAAAACAGACATTGAACCGATTTTAATAAGGTTTTGCTTGCAAAACAAGAAGGCGAAACTAAATGTCCCCAAGGAACCGACCGTTCATATAAGTTCACTTTATATGATGATGACCTCAACACATCTTAGAGAGGAATAAATGTACGTGAAATGCAAAACTTTAACGTTCTACAACTTTCTCAATAATATGTAGTTAGATTGCATTCAAACTTTTTAGCATTATGTCCTATATTATCGCCTACATTGTTCCCAAATGTTGTACTTCTATGATAAACTCAAGGTGGTTTGCGGGTAAATTTCCGAAATAGGGTAATATATCATTGTTAACTCTATTTGTGTAGATTTTGGATTTAGATGTATTGCGAGGCCTAGTTGCACCATTGTGAAGAGTTTCAGAATTGTCGGTTGGATAGGGTCTGAGAACCAGACTTTTTCACTATTTAAGACAAACATTTTGAGTCCTCACTCCTCTGTGTTTCATCCCATATCAAAAATAGGATCAGTTTCGAAAAGTACTGCTCAAGCTTTTTAATGAATTTTAAATAACTATATTCTGTGGAAAAAAATTTACACCCGCATATATGCGAATCCTTCTAATCCCAACGTAAAATGCTTCCACTCGTTGCATGTAAAGGGACACACAGACCACATGTTCTCACCAAATCTCGTGACAATCGCCTTCAGAACAATATCAGGCGAGGCAGCGTTTTATTGCGTGAATGATCCCGATAGATATTCTGGCAAGTGAGACACGCTGCCTTTACCAGAAAAGGAAAATGAATCCTCCTGAAAAGGACGCAGAATACCGAAAGGCGGCAAGGCGAGAGTCGCTGGAGAAGTGGCAGCAACGGTGGGACGACTCGTAGAGGGGTCGCTCGACCCACACTTTGATTCCCCGTATTGAGGGGTGGATCCAGCGACGCTACCGCGAGATTAACTATCATCTGACGCAATTCCTGTCAGGACATAAGGGTTACAGGAAGTACCTGCACCAACTCAGGCCAAAACAAAAACAAATTTGTTTTTTTCAATGCCGAATAGTGAGTTTCTTATTCCTCATATACGGGTATTTCAAAGACCAGTTGTCCTCTTCCTCAGTGAGTTTCTATCAGACAAAAGACAACTGGTCCTCGAAATACCGGTATATAATTAATAAAAACTAGAGGAGTTTCGTACCAAAATAATATTAGAAAGTAAATATTATCCTTCATTACCCTATATGTGGTGTGATATCATCAACAGCATATATTGCGCTTGACAGCCGGTATTATAAAATATTACTTTCATTAAAGCGATATTTGGCCTGCATTTATCACATTCGTAGCGTAAAATGTGCCGCAGCGTCAACGAGGTATGAATGAAGGACAAGCCTCTCAAGCAAAAGAAGAAATAAGCAAAACATCCCCATATACGATAGAAAGATATTTCCACGCAAAGAACAGGGAGCTATTATCCTTGTGAAAGGGCTTTACTTGTCATTTAGAAGGGTATGCATCTATTGCTTTGATCGGCATTGCAAGGAGAGTCAGCGGCAAATTTTGAATCTCTCCACTTTCCAATGATAGCCAAGCGGAGAGACGGACAGATAATCGTTGAAGAGATGCTTTATAAAAACCTTAGCAGAAGGAAATTTGGAAATAAATGAAAAATTAAAAAATTTCGAAAGAGAAAACAATAATAACACAAAGTATGCGGTGAGGGCGTGGGCCAGATAAGGAAGATTTAAAACAATTTTCCTTGTTTTCTGTATCATATGAGAGAGGTGAAAGTAATTTAGGTAAAAAGACAAATTATTGGAACAAAAGGAAAGGAAGTTTCCCCCGTTGGCAGGAATGCAAAAAATGAAGTGGCGAGGTATTTCCGGGTTGATATTCACGAAAGGTCATGGCTCTCGTCCATGTTAAAAGATTCCTAAAAACATAACAACACTAAAAGCCAAACTTCATATTAATACGTTGTTTTATTCTGTTTGAGAGCAACCTTGAAGAAATAAAAACCAAAGATAAACATCTGCATAACTGGTAACGAAGCAAACACATTTGAACTGAAGACAGTCGCTGCCTCCCCACGATTCCACTTCCTGAAATTATAAGAGCTTTTTATCCAAATCGGATAATTCCCAGATTAGAGGCCAATATTCAACGTTAAACCATTCCACAGTTTGTTCGCAATGCATTTTGTTTACATTCATTTCAAATTCTGAGTGATATAGATAAAAATTCGTCCTTAAGTTTTCCAATTAATTTTGGCTCCGCTGTAAAAGATAAAATCTCCCTTCCTCGACTTTATTTATTTACACAAGCTTCACTCGGATGTTTTCATTATTAATACAGCAACAAAACCAAATACAAAACCAGATTCCTTCCGTATCCAAATGTACTTCCCAAGGATTCATTTTTATGGGTTTTCCAAAGTCGTTAATTTGATGGGAAACTTGTCTTCACGTGGAAAACCAATTTTTTATTTGGAATGTCCTCCCATTCCTGTTTATATTATTTTGGAGTTTATTTCAAACGGTGATACGAAGATTTATGCCTTCTGCAATGGGAGCATCTGCTTTGAATTTAAGAAATCACTTTGAGATAGTTTATATTTAGACGGGATACTTGTTGGGAATTGATATTTTATGGGTCAGTTCATACAAACAGTGGTTTTCTGGTGTGCTTATGTGTAAAACTGAAGCTTATTAAAATTGGTTTACTGGCTTTGTGTCCCTCTGTTCCTCAGTCCTTCTGTCTGACTGCCACACACACTTTTTCAGGAACAGTTACTCCTATTGATACGATGGTGGGAACTGTGAATGCCCGCGCATGCAGGGAGTAATACTGTTTTACGTTCAGTTCAAGGGGCAGTGTCTTCTGGTAACTTTTCGATGAAAAGACCTGCAACGTGTCCGCTGACGACCATATCATCATTATCGGCGACCTTAATGGTCATGGGTGGAAAGGCAGACGGTAACAGGTGCCATGGGGGAAAGGAGTTCGGAGCGCGCAATGAGGATGGCGAGCGTATAATCGATTTTGCGGACTCCCATAACCTTGTTCTTATGAATACATGGTTCATCAAACGATTGTCTCATCTTCCTACATTTTATAGTGGGAACAGTAAAACGCAAACCAACTATATTCTCATAAGACGCCGACATTTTACCGCTGTCACTGATTGCAAAGCCGTTCCCTATGAGACCATTGCATCTCAACATCGCCCATTGATTGCCGTCCTGCGAATTAAGTCACCGATAAAACAGCGTGAGGAACGCACTAAATGGTGGCGATTTCGTGAGAAGTAAGAAGAAATGATCTCACTTACGCGATTACCAACCATTACGAATGTGGAAGAATCGTCGAATCAAATGAAAGACACGATCCATAAAGCGGCTTCTACAACCCTCATGGCCACCAACCCAGGTAAGCAGTACACTAACCGAGGTACTTGGCTTTGGAATGATGATGAAGGTCTGTGAAATGAAATGCCTCTACCAAATTTATAAGAATGCTAACCGGGAAGCAAAGAAAGCGATTGCTGTCACCCAGGCGGACCATTACACAAATCTTTACGATAAACTGTACCGACTTGCCAAAAGCCAAAACGAACGCACACAGGATATTGAACCCTTCTGTTGGGCTAATGACAAAAACAGCGCTTTGCTTACCAACCGTCGAGCCGCGACAGATAGATGGCAAAAATACTTCCAGTAGATTTCAAATGAAGAATTTGTTCATCCTCCACTTCCACAGTCATTGCCATCATTTGGACCAGTTCCACCTGTCAGCGCAACTGAAGTCGGGGAGGCAATAAAACGAATGAAATCATGAAAAGCCACAGGAACTGACGATATCGCATCTGAGCTCTAGGAAGCGAAGTGCTGGAACCCAAAACTGTGGCTCAGTGAATTCTTTAAATGGGTTTTTCGGGAAGGTAGAACACCATTTGACTGGCAAGAAAGTATCATAGTTCTAATATGAAACAAGTCGGGAAACCGGAAGCTGGGCGCTTCAGGTATGAAAGGTTTTGTTTGCTTCTTGTGTGAGTATATTTGAGTGTAGAACTATCCCATTTGTACGTATGTATATGCATTTAGCATGTCAGAATTAGTACTTCAGGTTGTAAATTTACACGGTAAAGACAATTTTGAGCTACTGTAACTTTGTTACTAATGGTATGATTTTGGTCAAGCTTGGGTATAATATGCTTCATATTATATTTTATACTACTACCAACTTTTATAACTCTGAGAAAAACTTAAGGGGGGTTTTACTTAATTTTTCCCAAAATATGGTAATATACTATTATTTTTGAACGTATTCTTGACAACCGTATTCGAGAAATCGTTGAAATAACCGTGAATCAATTCCGATTTGTCAAGAAAAGCGGAACTATTGACGTAATCCACGCTGCACGGTTGCTCATGGAAAACACTACACTACTTTGCATTTCTGGATCTAGAGAAAGCGTTTGACCGTGTACCACACGATCTCATCTGGTATGCTCTACGACAGCACTTAGTGCCAGAAGAACTCGTGCGCTGGGTTGCACCGTCCCTTCGGCACCAATCGTCTCGGGGATCCCATTTGTAGAAGTAGTTCGACAAGGAGGAGCTAACAAGCCCCAACAAGATACAAGTGGCGGGATGAACATCATCCTCAATCAAAACTAACCATGTGTGAAAATTTGCAGCACACCCTACACATACACAAAACAAAAATAAACAGCATAACAGAATATTTACAAAAACAGCATTCCTGCTGCTAGGTCTGCAGTCACAGCGGTACCACTGGATGGTCTCCGGACCATCGTGATTAATGTGAATTCCATCGTAGGAATCCATCGAAGAGCGGAGCTCCTTGATTTCGCTGCCAGACAACAGCCTGACAGAGTCTTGATTTCAGAAACCCACCTCAATGCGAGGCATTCGATAACATTCAAGGATGTTGAATTCGTGAGGAACGATAGACGAAATTTTGATGGGGGAGGTGGTACCGGAATACTTGTGGGTCTCCATTATCATTTCAGGCATATTAATACGCCTGAATTTGAAACCTTTGAGTGTATTGAATTCTCTTGTATTCTGTTTTTACTGCCTAGAGGAGGGAATTTATACAGTCTGTCAGTCTATGCAGTGGGAAACAATCGAGCCAAGTTCAAGGAGGAATTCCATTCTCTGTTCTGAATAGGCTGCATAATTATTATATTATAGCTAGCTGATGCTCTAAAACTCGAACTTATAGGGGAGCACTTTGAATCGGCGCATCGACCCAGAACGGACTTAGAGCCAACGCGACTTTCGGAAATTGTAGAACGAGATGTCCACAATTTTAAATACAGCCTGAACGGCACCACAGTTCTCCAATTTAGCTCTGCGTTGCAGGCTGATCTCATACCGAATGATAATCTGGTTGATTACTTTGTCTCATGTGGGGAATTAACCACCATATTTAGAAGGGTAAACAGTAAGAGATCATCCGGTATGGATGGCATTCCCAACGTGGTCCTCAGGCATTTACCAGACGTTGCCATTCGTAATTATTGCATTTTGTTCAATAATGTATTGAACAATTCCTTCTTTCCAGGACAATGGAAGAAAGCCCGAGTATTCCCGATTTTAAAGGGAGGAAAGGATTCATCCAGCCCTCAAAGCTACCGCCCAATCAGTTTGCTGCGTAACATCAGCAAGGTGTTTGAGGTTTTGGTATTGAAAGCCTTGAACGGGCATATCATGAAGAAGGAATTATTGCCGAACGCGCAATTCGAATTTCGATCTGGACATTTGACAATACATGCAAGGTAACGTCTGATATTTGCTGACGGATTAACAATGGTGAGTGCGTAGGCGCTTGCCTTATAGACATGGAGAAAGCCTTTGATATCGTCTGGTTGGATGGACTGATTTTCAGGCTCCTGAAGAATGAGTTTCCCAGCCACCTCGTAGCGATGATGTGTAGTATGCTGTATGGCAAGTGCTTTGTCATAACGGGCGAAAATCTCACTACTAGCAGAGAATTTCATGTTCTGAATGGATTATAGCAAGGGGTGTGCTATCTGGTTTAATTTGAGTGCTAGCTAAATGGAGAAAATAAGGACCTTTGAAGGGAAATGTCTGCGTGCTTGCACGGGGCTTAATAGGATTGCTTTGTCAAACTATGAGCACTATGTAACTAATGAAGTGATGTATGCAGCTGCTGCTGTGCCAAGTATCGACACAGTTATCGTCAGATTGATTCGGAATCATATAGTGCAATCTGCTTCGCATGGTGAGAGCCCTTGGGTTTCGCCACCGTTCTACCCAAATGATGGGTATTTTGAGAAAACTCTCACGACAGGCTTCATTCCTCTCGAAGCGTTCGTGTATCTTGTCAGGAATGGTCTAATTCTTGATGCCGGTGATCCGGTTATGTATCATATACATAGACGGGCCACGGACAAAAGGATAGAATACCCCCCGAATTTGACAGTGGGGGGGATTCGACTGGAGATACTCCAGAGCGAGAGCAGTTGATATTAAGCGGGATGAAAAAGAGAAATGCTGATACTGGTGGCTGCGGGATGCCGGTTAGCGGTGGCTCAGTTCTGCCATTTGTTTCTTGGTGGCGCTTTGTAAATATGTACATATTGAACGGGTGCTGATTTTGACTCCAGTTTTAACTTCTACATACATACGTTATTATTCTTTGTTACAACTGTTATTATTACCTTTTGTCCCTATGGATGTTATTGTAAAAAAGAGAAAAAATATATAATTATGATAGTTTTAAGAACAATAATTTAAGTTAAAAGTATCTTTTGAAGCGATCAAACATTTATTATAATATTACTTTTATATTTCTTTATTTGCCACTAAGGCCAAGTGAATTCTGTCGGGTTTTTGACCATTTCCCGAAAACTTATTGAAAAATTAGATTTTTATTTCTTAATGTTTCTCTTCTCTGCCTGTAAATTGTTATTCGAAAACTTTGAGAGCCTACAGTGGCCATTAGATTTAAGTTATTTTTGTTATTTTAAAAGATTTTTTTTATTGTTCATTTTTCCAATCTATATACTATTGTTACCTATTTCTTAAAATTAAAAATGATTTTAAAAACTAAAACTAAAGTTGACACTTTTTTCTCGTTACCGGTAGCGTCCTCCATTTTGGCAAGTCTATAGCACATCATTCGGGTCCCTACGATTAAGCACACCTTGGGTAATGGTCCTCATTATGAAGCTATTACAGGAAGTTTTCTTCTATTTTTCGGGTGGCCACTAACCTACCAGCCTGCTAGTAATCAGTTGAAGTTATTTTTTATATTAGAAAAGTAAAGGGGGAAGATAACTGTGTAAATGTGGATAGTATGTACAATATTTAGGTCCCCGACAAATTGCAACACGAATCTTTTACGAATGAGTAGATTGAAATAAACTTCGTAGTGAAGGGGTTAAATAACTATTATGAAAACAGGAATTACTTGGGTCTGGCCTATCAACACAATATGCTGGATAGAAAAAATAAATGTGCGCAGTAAAAAAACAATAAAAGTTGATCACCACAGGTTTAAATATTTTTCAAATTTGATTCAGTGAAGTTCAAATTCATGAAGATTTTACAACCGAATCAACTTTTAGCGGCCAACCTTCAATTGGATCATTTGATGTGTGAATTCGATTGCATAATTCATGAAATTCAAATTAGCATATTTTCTTATTCCGTCTGATATCATTACAAATAACGGAAATATCCGCTTTTGCGTAATCCTATCAAATTGATCCCCATAAGAAGGGATTATTTTGTGGTGGAAGAATATGTTTAAAGGATGCTATTTTCCTTCATGTTTAAATCACTGTTTTCAACGACTTTGTAAATCACCAAACCAGGAAAGGCGGTTCCCATTTCTATGACTTACGCAAAGGATAAGGAATCCGGCATTTGTGGAGTATTCTGAACTTTAATGGAACAGTATTCATTCAATAATTTTTATTTAGGTCGAAGTTTCTGAATTATCTCACACGGACATTTAAGCTTCCCTAGACTCATCCAAACATTCGCAAAGAAGGAGCACTGTATGTTTATGGTAATATTCAGAGATTTCCGTAAGGACCAGTTATAATTGTCGAATTAATTCTCTTATTGAATACAAGAATCGATGTTGTATCTATTGAAATTTCTCATTACACTATACAATAAATAAGTACTTTTGGAGATACTTAAAACTCCCTGTCCCCGCAATCATTAGTGGCTTGTCTATCAGAAACACAAATAGGGAAGCCAGAAGCTAGCGCTTCAGGTATGAAGACATCATCTAGAGACATTTGAGTATATTATTGCCCCATATGGATATATTATGTGAGAGTATCCACTTTTGGGGTGATGTTGACATTTAAAGTCTTGAATTTAGAAGGAAGCGTCAACCTGGACCTATTATAACTTTGTTAGTAATAGTGCGATTTTCATCAAACCATGGTAGGATCATGCTCTACGTTATAGCCTACATTGCTGCAAAATTTCATGATTCTAGGATGAACCTAAGGAGGGTTGTGCAGTCAATTACTAAGAATTATAGTAATATGATTATTAGCTTTATTCGAACAGATATCGGTACTTCCGAGTCTAGCTTCTTGATTGTTTCCATATTTTTGGATTGAGTAGTTCCTGAGAATGGATCCGTTAAAAAGATGATCACTTTCGACCCCCGGACTCCTTACCTTTCCAACAAGTGTCCAAACTAACACCGGCTTTGGAAAGTACTTTCATTTGATGCCCCATATGACTATATTTGGTGACAAAAAATGTACACCCCCCTTTTGCATGTAGAGATGGTTTTCCTTGAGTTGACACATTACTTACGCTTTAATCTTGCTCGTTGTAATAAACTCAACGGCTGATTCCACCGGCAAGCTAATATTGGGGGTCTACATACCTGCATATTCCTTCCTTACTTGCTTACGGCTCTCTGCTTTATTTCGCAAAAAGTAGGTTGCTCATTTACCGCAACACAGATGCCTTCCCGCGAGAAAACCCCGCCTAGCTCTTTCCAATCGATTGTCATCTCTTGCTGTCTGCCACACGCATTTTCCCCAGAAACGTCTGCACACCAAAGAACTCCCCCATGTAGTAAGTTACATAGATGCAAAAGGGATATGTATTACTTTTACACCGAATATCGTGGTTTATCAAATGAGAGGTCTCGATAAATTCTTTTCATTGCTGATATTTAATGCAAAACCGGGAGGCCAGGGGCTGGAAAGTGGTAAAATAAAATTTAAAAAAAAACACGAAGTGGCCACTATCAATGCCTCCGATGTACGCTCCCAATCGATATCTGCTCAAATAAAGCTAATAGTAGTATATTACTATAGTATACTCCGCCGAAGCCGGTTCCAAGCCCGGTTGCGAAAGGAGAAGCGATGGATAGTAGGTGCGGAAAGTGCAGGAACTTTGCAGTCTTGAAGATTACTTACTGAGGAAGCTAACGAGAGCGTGTGTAAAATTCTCGGATATGGATCCTTTGCATAGGCCAGGTATTCCATGGCTCTATGCATCTCCAGCAACTCCGGGAATTCTATCTCAAATGAATGATGAGCTGTGTGCTAATATGTCGCTACTGCAACCACAATCAATTGTGTATTGTGGTACAGTTGCGGCTATCAGATTCACTTTCGTATTATTGGTTTGAGTGACCAAAGAGATCCACCATGGAAAATTCGTCTGGAACGTCGCGGGACTCACTAAGGCAGGACATTGCTAGACTGATTCAGATCAGCATTGGCACTGGGTCCTGGTTGATGTGGTGGCACAACATCATCGCCAAGTCGACTCGCTACGCACTTATTTTTACAGCAAAGGGCAGGCGAGTCCCTTGCATGCGGCAGTCTGTAAGGCAGACTGTGGACTGACTCCACTTAATTTTAAAGATCGATCTTTCAATGCTCTGAGTGGGGTGAAGTCGGAGCAAGAGCGGATCGATGAATGGAAGTCGAAGGCAATGCACGGTAAACACGTGTGTGCTGGGGAGCTCTTTGCTGAGACGGAGGGATTTATGTCCGCCATTCAGGACGGCGTGGTCGCCACACGAGCTTATAAAAAGTTCATCATGAAAGAACGGGTGGAGAACGACCAGTGCAGGATGTGAGGTTCGGCGTTAGAGACGTTGGACCATCTCATTTCTGGCTCTACTGTTATGGCCACCGGTGCAATACATCACCTGCATAATGCTGTATGTAAGGTTATCCATCAAATCCTTGCATACAAGCATGGGCTGATCACGGGAACATGTCCGGTTTACCGATATGAGCCGCAAGTAATACTTGATAGTTCTGCTTACAGCATGTATTGGGACCGGCAAGTTCTGCCCCATAATAGCAACATTGAACGGAAATACGTTGAGAAGAAAGTGAACTATGAGCCATTGGCTCGGGAAATCAAAGAAATTTGGCGTCTCGAGCTGATGGTTGTAGTTCTCATAATATTGTCAGCTGCAGGTATTGTACCTAATTCCCTCATGACTTCCCTTGATGTCCTGGAACTTTCGCACAGTTTGGTTCAAACCATGCAGAAGTACACCATTCTGCATACGTGCTCGATGTTGCGGGGAGTTCTCGACGGATTCTCCCATTAACGTACCACCAGCGCCCCTTTAGTTTTGAAGTAGGTAGGATCGTCCGAGCCTAAATACTTGGCACTTAGTGCTAGTATTAGGTAAAATTCGGCATCCGCCCAGATTTTGAAAGTTCGGAAATAGTCGTTGGCGCAACAATCCATATTGGATCAATGCCTGGAAGTGTGTTAGAGCACTTCATTCAAGATCGCAACGGCGCACTACAAGATTACAGTATCCTGTAGGAGGTAATGCGGTCAACATTGCGCTCGCCCGAGATTATTACCCTGATTTGACTCAGATACTCATTCACAGCTAAGTCGGCTAGTATCCAACGCCAAATTACTATACGAATTCCACTGCCACCAGTGAGATTTGAACCGCAATCTCCCATACGACATCCTAGTGCTCTAACCACTGGGCTATCCGGACCAAAAGGGTTAGAACAGTAATATTAATGTAATTTTTAGTATTTGACTGGAAGACCCCCTTAGATTCATCACGAAACATAGTATATAATATAAAGCCTTTTCCTACCAAGTTTGGTGAAAATCGCACTATCACTAACAAAGTTATAGTAGGTCAAAGTTGTCGCTTAAATGTAAATTCTAAAACTTCGAATGTCAGTAAGATTCTAAATTGTATATTCTGATATAATATGTTCATATACATACATTACATGCCAAAGCAGGAGATGGGGGAGGTGTTCAACGGACGATGTCATCTTCCCTCAGACATTTCATCTATGCTGATGACATCAAACAAAATCTCTCTTCTCAATCTGACTGGGCGTCACTCTCTTCCGATTTGCATTAGTGGACAGAACATTTAGGACGTCAGAAGGTTTGTATATTTAGGCAGCAATGCTGCGAAGAGGCCGACAGCATTCCGTGGGAAGGATTCCATAGAGCAGTAATGGCTAAGTTGAAAGGAAGCAGGGCCCCGGAGGTCAAATTTTGTTGCGAAGGGTGGCCACCCTATTTCTACAGCAAAGCAAACGTACTATTGCAACCAAAAGAGAGCATCCCCAAAAGCTGTCTCGTGTATAACAGAGGTTGAGCCTATCATTACCTGCGAAAAAGTAGCTGCTCAAAAAACACCCGGTCTGGACGGAATGCCAAACGTGGCTTTGAAGGTGACGATGAAGACAAAACGGGAGTGGTTCATTTCTGCTTTCAATGCCTGTTTGAAAGAGGATATTCTCCCGATTCAGTTGAAAAGGAAGATGCTGCAATGTCCTGTGAGCAAAAAATGGCAAACCACTTGGTGAGTCATCGTCGTATCGTCCTATTTGTTTACTAGACAATATGGGAAACCTTTTTGAGCACATTATATTAAGGAGGCTGTTCCCAATTGTAGAGGAAAGGAGAGGCATATCCCCATAACAGAACGATTTTTGCGCTGGCCGATCAACGGTGGATGTTATCAACACAGTGGTCAAAATGGCATAGGAAGCAATTGTAGGTATAAACTGTCGTAGTAGACAAACATCCGAAAGGTGTTGTCTGGGTATGTGAGACAGCGGTCAGGCCGATCAACAATGGGCTGATAAATATATCATCATTGCAGGTAACCTTGATGATCATGTGGGTGAAAAGACAGACAGTCAGCAATGGGGATAAAGAGTTTGGAGTACGCAATGACTTGCCTTGATGCCTGTTCATTCTTCGGTGTTTGGTGAATTTTTAGCCTTGCAACCACGTATATTGCTTATGTAGTTCACCAAATTTACATTCTCCCTGGAAACCCTGTGTTTATTTATGACGCTATGCTCCCGCTACCTTTGATCTGAAAACTGACGCACTCCTTTTCAAGCTAATTCTGCTTCCTTTAATTGTTCCCTAGAATACTTTCCTGCAATCAGCACAGGAAATTTCGTATGCTGCAAACTTAGCCATTTGATCGATTGGATCCTTAGCCGATCCGAGAAGGGTTGTGAGTTGGTTGTGCCTGGTGCTAAAGACGACGTCAAGACTATGTATCCAGATCAGACTTTTGATAAGATGAAATGAGGGGATTGAGGGGGTTAGAGTCCAAGCCTTTCATAAAATACCTCGGTGTTATGCTGGGTCATTAATTAACTTTGAAGGAACACTTGAGCTACGCGGAATAGAAAGCAGGGAAAGTTGTAGCTACATTAACAGGAATGCCATATATAATATTTGAACACACAAGTCACCGAGGAAACTGTTGCTAGCCAGAGTGTGGTCATCCATTTTGGTGTGCCCAGCACCAGTTTGGACAAAAGCTCTCAATGTTCAGGCGTATAGTAGAAAATTATCTTCAGTATATCGTCCGAGTCCGTTAAGAGTTGCTAGCACATTCCGAACAACGTCGGGCGAAGCCGCTTTCGTTTTCGCGGGAATGATGCCCATTGAAAATTATACAACTAGAAAACACGCGGTGGCTACAATGCCGAAGATCGACGATAGCAATAGTTACTTCGTACAATCAGGGTGAGGCAGGAACGCTGGGATAATTCTCACAAAAGAAGGTGAACGCACAGACTGATTCCAAATACCCAGCTTTGCGCTATGCTATGCGCAGCCATGCAGATGTTCACTATCACTTGGCTCAGTTTCTGGCTGGGCGTGCATGATGGACACCGCAGGTATTTACATCGGATATGACGATTCTCCTTTCTGCTCTGAATGTCTAAACGAACACGAGGGCCCGGAACACATACTCTTCGCCTGCCCGAGATTTGCTAGTAAGAGGGGATTGCTTGAGCTTTTCTTGAGGAGACCCTTACAGATGGAAACACTCATTCCGCAAATGCTCGAATTGCAAGAAGAGGTTAGGTTAGGCGCTTCCGAAAAAGCGGCAGGGAGGGAACAATTCTCACTGAAAAAGTAAGCCGGTAAGACTTCAAGTCGCACCTCGATATAATGTTTACAGATAATCTCTCTCGGGTGAGGAGATGTGGTTTTAGTGAGGTAAATTCCCTGTGCCTTCGATACTTTCCACCTCTATAAAAAGAAGAATCGACAGACAAAGAGATAATACACTGATTTTAATAAGGTTTCGTTTTACACAAAGCCTTGGATTCTGTTAGTGGTGGTGAGCTGCCCAGAACTGAGCGATTTAAATATCTCGGGTCGATGCTATCAGCCAATGAAGAATTGCGTAATGAAATTGGTTCACGCATTAACGCAACCTGGATGAAGTGGTGTTCCACAACTGGTGTTCTTTGTGATCGGCATATCAGCGAACGACTGGCGGTTTGAGTTTTTTAAGTAATTCCCCACGTGACCTATATCGTGTTTGCGATTATATAAAAAGAAGCGATTTCCATCTGTTGCCACTTTCGGTCACGCTGCTCCCAGGGCAAAGCTGGGGTAGCGTCTAACGAGTTGCTTCTGCTCTGGGCAAAACCGTTAGTTATCTTTCTTTCTGTTTTTTTTTCAAATTGACTAGAATCCTACTCTAGTTTATCTTAGATTAATAAATGCTGTCATATAGAATATAAGAGACAATATGATATTCGGAAGTTTGGTGATAATATTATATAATGTCCGTAAACTTACTGTTCGTAAGATATCATAGGAATATAGGATAGTATCACATTAAAATAAATTGTCTGACATATTTAATAAATACGCCCTACGAACTTATTGTAAGTGAAAAAATTGGGAATTCAAAAATATCCATTTTGGAAATTTTGCTTATAATAATTGACTTTTATGGATGACGTGACAAACTGACAAATGATACTCACGTGCTGTACTCCATTCCTTTTCGCAATTTTGCCAGGGCAATTCCGATGTAAAGGAGGCGTACATGTAGAAAATCGTCCACGCTATGATTAAATTATAATAAAGCATAACAATTGCTGAAACAATTATCATCCCATAGCCTAATCCTCTCATAAGTGGGCAAAAACGTCGATACACTGCAACTGGACCCAATGCGGCATATTGTCCAAAAGAAAGCTCCATAAACATCAAGGGAAGGCCAGCGATTATCAGCATGATGGTGAATGGGATCAGAAAGGCTCCTGAAATGAAAATTTTATTGAAATTAGAGAGAACGCTTTGAGAATCTACGTGATGAGAAAAGGTAGGCAAAACTGGGAGTTGTCACTTAGTCGATACGCCGAATTTATATAGAATTAACTGTTATGGTCAGCGCTAACTTCTATTTAGGCTAGAATCCTAGCAGGCTATGGACCCATAACATAGCAGCGGCCTTCCAAACGACTAACTTCAGAAAGATTTCTATGTAACAAACATATCTTGATAGCACAAATAATCATTATTCAAACGATGGACAAGGACATTTTCAGAAAGAGAAAAAAAACATACATAGTCCTTCAGCACTTGCTTAGACCTGACAAACATGCTAACCAATAACAAATCGGTTTGGACGACCGAGCCACTGCGAGTAGGTGTCAGGAATCCCACGTGTGGTTATTAAGTAGATACTTTCATTTTATGTAAACAATACCCCCCCGAGGTAGTGACTTTCCTCTAAGTGAGGTATTAAGAATTGTCGTATAAGATGACGTAAAGGGATAGAAACCGTGAGCCGGATAATTGTAAGCTTAGAGGGTACTCCATTGCCAACTTACCAGAACTTCGAATGAGGAGGGGCTTAGATGTTATGACCTTCGACCGTTGTCCAGGGGCAAATATTGACTATAAAATGCTTCTCCATATCGAAGGTGCGCAAGGCACTATAATTGTGGACTCCTTGAACGTGAATCATTCCACTGTTGGGAGAGGATTTTCCGAAGTTAAAGCCATTGTGATTTCAGGTGGCTTGTTATGAGGACAGAATCATACAGGCAACATCGCGATCAGCACTAAATGTTGTAGTTATCTCTCAGCTACAACACTGTTCACATCATATTGTGGCCGAGTTGTGATCATGCGCGTCCGTCTCTCAAATAGTATGACCTGGGTTCAAATCCGGGCAATGGTCTAAATGAATATGCAATCGAATTGATTCTACTTCTTTAGGTCTATCTCTTTCAGAGGAGTAAGTTTGAAAGGTGAAATGGGCGAAAAATAATAAATAGTAAGAGGCACATCGCTCCAGATTAAAACGTTTTGTGTTTTTTTATGTAAAAATAAATGGACCCAGGACGGTACTACTTTTTCGTAGCTCGTGGTATTTCATGTGATTGTCTTGTAATGGCTGAGCAGGCAGTAAAGCATGGGCAAAATTGGCTCAGGTATGGCCATAAATGGCCCATGATTAACTTCGCAAATTACATATTATGTGCTAATTTTGCAAAATTTTATTGGTATCGCGCCGGGAGAAAACGTTGAAAGATTTCAATAATAAAGTGGATTTTTTCATTTACATGGTGTTCTATTACCAGTCCGGTACCAGTGCCGCAGGGTGTGGTATTCCCCCTCACTACAATCATCCTCACTATTCCACCCTTAGCGATGCCACCGCGATGTCTTGCTGTATTGCTTCGCAGGTTAGGCTCTGATCTGTACTAGCACGATTAAATCACGCATCCATTGCGATTTCCGGGTTCGATCCAGTTCCTACAACCTGTCTTGCATCACAGTTATTTTTCTTATTCTAATCTCTTTCTTCCGTAAATCTCTTAAAACGGAACATAACATGCTCTGGTTCCTCGGGTGCAGCGGTGCATTCAGGGCAATCGGGGGCTCGTGGAACCCGAAGCGATCCAAAGTTTTCCTGTTACCACTGTGCTCTGTAAAGAACTGGGTTAGATGGTAAATCCGTTCTGCATGTTTCGCTCGACCTATAATTCAATATCGGACACCAGCTTCCAGCGGCCTTTTCTGAAATTGTCTAACCGTTTTTGCCATCTCCTGTACAGTTCCTTCCTAGTGGCTTTCCGGAAATCTCCAGTTACTTCAGCGGGATTCATCCTCCTTCTTTGGTATAGACAATACGCCTCATTCGCTAGAAGATCCAAGGGAATCATTCCCACAACGACATACCCTTCCTCACCCGATATTGTCCTATATGTCGTGCGTACCCTCACTCTTCTCCGGTTCATCGCGTTGCCCAGTGCCCCCGCTCAGAGAGGAGCCGCGTTTAGCAAAATGGATTTCTACCACCTCTGCGATAAGTCGACTGCGACTATATTTTGACCCTCCGATATTAGACATTATCCTTGCTAGAAACCAAAGGCTAGTTTGCTGCCTTTTCTCGCGCATACTCCAACTGTCCTTTGAAGCTCTATTTGGCATCGATCATTAGCCTTGGGTATCTAACGATCGATTTTGAAACGACCTCGTGATTATCAATCCGGATTTTGACAGTATTGTTTGATTAGTAATAAGGACCGCCTCAGTCTTTTCGTCCACCAGGTCTATTTCAACCTGCATGAAGTGACCCTACTATTAACAAAACGCCACGAATTTCGAACGAGGAGTCGAAAAAACGTTCCACAGTCCAGGGTGTCATGCGAACCGTGCCCATTGGGTAGTTTGCAGTAGGGGTTAACTAACTGTATTGAACAGAGCCTCATTGATACTTCGTCGCCTCAATGAGTACGTCTGACCTTACCAGACATGGCGGGAGCTATGGCACGGCGGACCTCCTAGCCGCCATACTCGTGGGTTCCAATAAAGAAAAATATTAAAAACAACAAACAAGTGCGATTCCGAATCATACAAACTGGCCCATCAAGCGGTAACTGCGACAAGTGACTATACCCAAGAAGAGAGAAGTTGAGAAGTCAAGCAGTGAAGTTAAGGTCAACATTGGCCTACTGCAAAGATCGCAACCAACAAAGGTCCCCGCTCAAAGGGCAGGAAGGAGTAAAGGTAGTACCAGAGAAAGGGGAAATCTCGGGGCAGTGAATGGTGAAGGCGGAACTCAAGAGACGGATCAATGGCTACGCTAATGCCGTCATATTGCCGGAATCATTATCGGAGCAAATACTGACACGTGAGGAGCAGGAAATAATTGAAGACCTCATTTCATGGAGATATGTGGGGGATGGAGTAAGTGGCTCGTGTTCAACGACATACGCTATCTTCCAGGTCGCATACTGGTAAAGCTGGCTCAGGACCCCAACTACCAGAATGGAAGGGAACTGTCGGCACGCGGTTGAAATGATATACCAGGGGCATATATGGTGGTGGCCTATCTTCAAAGCCGCAGCGAGTTTCTGCACTTCTTCAGCACTCAAAACATAAATCTCTACACACTGTCATGGAGAGTTTTTAGGAGCAAGGAGGAATCGGAGTAGACATCGGATCCCTTTAGGAAAATAAACGTCTCAACTACCTCATCAATTACACCTTGCACCTTGAAATAGATCTTCTAGGGCTCAAGTTTGACAGCGAAAAGCCATGTCGGAGGAAAAAGACAAATCTTCGATATTGTATAATAGCTCCCAGCACTGACGTTGCCGATGGGTAGCACTAAAATAATGCAGAGAAACCTCCACCATGCAAAACCTGCATTTGCAGTAATTGCTAGGGCAAACTCCAACGATAAAATTCTAATAGTTCTGACTCAAGAGCCGCAGGTACATCGGGGGCAGATTCGGTGTTTGCAAGGAGGAAGAATACAGATAATTTATGATTCCGTTTGTGAAAAACCAAAAGCTTGCATCATTTTGAAAAGAAATTTAAGATACATGTGTCTTTCTTTGTGGGAAAGAACTCGAGAGGTTCTCACCGGAATACGTGGTTGGAGTGGCTAAGTTCAATAAGAGAAAAGCACTACCACTTCTTCTGAGTTGCGATGCCAACGCCCACCATGAGCTCCGGAGAAGCAGCAGCATTGATCGAAAGGGTGGATGTTCTGGAATTCATTTTCAATTATACGTTGGAAATACATAACGTAGGGAACACACCAACATTCGCGAATCAAACTGTGGACCAGCAAAAGTACAAAAGAGCATTGACGATGTATAACAACGCAATCAGGGAAGCAAAACGAGAGAGCTTAAGGAAATTCTAGAAAAGGAACAAACCACAGAAGCATCCAGACTAAATAAAGCTATAACCAAAGACAAGGCAACATCTTCTGTTTGTTTAAAGAACCGTTGGCGCAGGTGAAATTTTCCCAACACTACTCCAAAGAGGCCTTGAAATCATCTTAGGATCTCTCCTAAGAGTGATAAGGGGCAGCATTGCCTTAGGATATACACCAAGGACTTGGAGACAGACAAGAGTAGTCTTTATTCTGAAAGTGGTTAAAAAAGATAGTTAATACCCTAAATCTTTCAGACCAACATCTTCGTACTTATAACGGTGGAGAAAGTTATAGACAACTATGTATATTCGAACTAACGTTCTAAAGCGTAATCCCCTACATACGCTTACCAGGCAAGACGGCCAACCGAAATTGTCCTGTATTATGTGGCGAATGTAATACGGGATGCCATAGAAACAAAGCAAATAGCACTGTGTGAGTGTTTGGACATCGAAGAAGCGTTCGATAACACTTATACACAGAGAAACGAGATGCCCTAATTTTCGAGGGAGTGGCGTTCTTCATGGGCGAAATATTAGAGAGTAGGCAAATAGAAGTACCGGCAGGTACAAATTCTATGAACACTCATCTAGGTTGCCCACAAGGTGGGGTCTTATTACCATTAATATGGAGCATGGTAGCTGATGAACTCCTAGGAGAGTTAAATAGCACTGGTATACAGGGCCAGGGTTACACTGATGATATTTTTTATTCAGTAGGGAACTATGAGGATACCATATGTGGCAGACGCCAAACCGGACTGCGAATCACTAGTAACTGGTACAGGAAGGTGGGGTTGCGCATAAATCCAGCCAAGACCGTACTATATTGGTCGTATACACTAGGAAACATACGCTTGATCTGTAAGAGCCATTAGATACCATGGCATGGAGGTGAAACGGGTAACAGAGGTCAAATATTTGGGAATCATACCAAATAAAAAAATTTTCTCGAACGCGCATTTTGAAAACATATCTTGGAAAGTCATAAAGGTTCTGATAACTTGGTAGTCCATAGCAGGCAAATAGTGGAGATACACCTTGGAAATGCTACATTGAATATACAATGTAATAGTACGGCCAATGGTTACGTGGGGCTGCATCCAAAGCTTACTGGACGAACGTATCAGAAATGGAACAATGCAGGGCGTTCATGGGAGTGAGAAGCTAAGCGCTTGAAAGGTTGTTTAAACTTCAACAAGAAGAGCCTCCGGATCACAGTGGGAATACTCACGATGAGAGTGATGAATTCTCCACACAATTCTAGAATAGTCTCCGGCACTTGCTCAAAGTAGGTTGAGGAACCAGATTCCAGGTTGAAACATTTTGAAGCAGGGAACATAATAAGGTTTCTGTCGGTTGTAGATTTAAATGACATACTATAGTTTACAAGCATACTATAATCAGTAGAGGTTACAATAGTTCTTTTAGGGTGCATTTCGACGGCCCTTGACAACATTATTATTAATAATATGTCAGCCTCGTCCTGTCTAGTGCACTCTTTTCTATTCTTCTATGGTTAAATTATTCCCTTAACAAACACATTTTTGCTGCCGTGATGAAACCTCGTCTAGGTCCTTACACCCGATTACTATCACCAGTTGTCCACTTCTTTTTGCTTATCCGGCACTCCATTCAGATTAAAATACGCCCCGCGACAACGGAAAGTGGCTGAAGTTATAATGGTCCCCAAACCAGGGAAGAAGCCAAATAGAGTCGAATCGTATCGACCAATATCGCTACTACCTATTTAAAGCTATTTAAAAGGCTTCTTTTTAAAAGATTGGAGCAAATCATTGTGGATCAAAATCTACTACCACCTCACCAATTCGCTTTCCGCGAAAAGCACTGAGGTGTGTTAGGAGTATATTAAACCTGTTTTTGAGAAATTGGCCGACGATGATTTACTCAATAGTTGTTTGAGAAAGAATGTAGCTGAGCGATACCGGGAGCCCGGAGAGAGCGCGTCCGGCGGTTAGAAAGACCGGGACTATTTCACACAGAGTAATCGTGCGAAATAGGCCTGGCCTGCCCATTTTGACATTTCAGAAATTTTTAAAAAATAATTGATTAGGAAACCGAAAATCATTGGAAGAAGTTATCATTTTTGTCTGTTGGTTCAATATATTGAAATATTTATCTGCAATATTTATCGTTTTAACTAAAATTTATGTAATAAGATACTTTGAACGAATGAATAATTATTTATTTACTCGCCCGGATTGGAAATGTGAGACATTGTAGCGAGCTTCCCCTTATATTGAAGGACGATTATTGTTATGAATAAAATAGAATAAGCTGAGAGAAAAGTCCTTAGTGCGATCGGAAAACAGTAGCAGTTCGAACCCTAGCAGATGGCACCAGCCGGAGAGCTCTGTCGACGACTGCCAGGATGCCAGGATCAACCGAACATTCTCGAAAGAAGCAGAATCAGTTTAAGCATGATTTCACTTTAAATTTAATTTTCCTTTCCTGTTACTGTTGTGTTACTAAAAGTGGAACACGTCAAGCCGCAAGAGTCGGCACTGCCTCTTTCTTTTCTCGGTGCAAAGGCGGTCTACGTTTTTCTTGTCCGTTGTCTTTCAAGTTTCCCCTGGTGTTGCTGCGCTGATTATGTCACGCGAGAGAAAAGATGCGCGGGGCCTTCCGCTGACCTAACCGTTCTTGCGGTTGGCGCTGAACCCGGATGCATAGTTCCGCAATTTGCACTGGCGAGCATCACGGCGGACGGCACTAAATTCAACCACCCGTTGGTCGGTCTAGGGGAGGAATCTGTCGCACTCTTCGCCAACGTGCTGAGCGAGTGTTCCTACGCCTGGCTAAAGAACCAGCTCATCAAGAGCTGTGGGTCAGCGAGGAAGCCAAGCTGAATCACTTGCTGACGAAACTAACGCTTGGCGATCGCACACCCAGCCAGATACACGTGACCCCCGTGGTCGCGGAGGTGTCTTGTGAGATTGCCGACGTGACGGAACTGCAAGGACAATTGACCGCACTTATGACCAATGTGGCCATACTGACTCCGGCGGTGAATGCTTTGCGTTCGAGAGAGTGGTCGCGAACTCGTTCAATGGCCGCCTCGAGAAATGGGCGTCCGGGTAACCGCGCAGCGGTCCACATCCAACTCCGGCGTGTGTTGGCACTACCGTAGGTTTGTGGATTAAGCCACGAAATGTACCAGCCCATGCACTCTTGTCGCGGCATTAAAAAACTGGGCCCGCTGGAGGGAGCGATGACGTCTACCCGAAGTGCAGCAACACGTTGTCTTGCAATGTATGACCCATAGTAGGGGCAATTATCTGGTGGATACAAACGCAGCAGCTAAAATTAGCGGTAGCAAACTCCACATCCATCGCAACTTCCGCTACAGGTAAGTAGCTGTGAGTCTTGGCTTGCTTTTGACCCTTTCGTGGCGCTTCATTGTGGCTAACATCAGTGTCCCCATTTAGGCGCAGACTTCTTGTGTCACTATGAGCTGCTGGTAGATATGCAGCTTAGATCACTGATAGACCCTACAACCTTTCATTCGTTGTCAGGCTTCCCTGATTTGAAGCTGCTCGAACAACAATACTCTTTCTATCATTTTTGAGAACGTTGCCAATCCACGCGTTTGCGCACTCCTCCAAAAATATCGCAATATTACTACTACTAATGTAGTCTCTCTCAGCCAGTTAAGCATTCCAGCACCACAAGGTGTTGTGCAGAAAGAGTTTGAACAGTTAATTAAGCAGAGTATATACAGACCTTCCAGCAGCAGTTGGCCACCTCCATTCCATTTGGTCCCCAATCCCAATTTTGAATGGCGACCTTGTGGAGATTATAGACACCTGAATAATCAGAGGATTCCTGATCGGTACCCCATTCCACTTATCCCAAACTTCGCGCATTATTTGGAAAACTCTCTCTTTCGACCTTGGATCTCATCAAGGCCTACCATAAACTCCCTGTAGCTCCCGAATATATTCCAAAGACAGATGACTTTTTGCCTGTGCAATGCGACGGAAACCTTCCTGAGATTCATCCACTCTGCACTACGAAACTTGGACTTCTGTTTCTTCTACTTGGATGACGTTCTGTTCGTATCTTCCAACGATTCCGAGCATTTGGCCTAATGTCCTAATTCTCAACGCTAACAAAAGCAAATTTCTCCAGCAGTAGGTGAAATTTCTAGGCCAGTCCATCACCCCTGATGGTATTCAACGCGACCCAGACAAGATGCAAGCGATCGCAAGCTTTCCGCTGCCAAAGACGGTCAAAGACCTTAGATAGTTCTTGGGCATGGTAAACTTCTACCGTGGTTTCCTTCCCAAAGCCGCTCACCACCACGGATTACTTAA